>NW_017971525.1:0-232440 GCF_001883845.1 Diplodia corticola
GGTGGTGACATGTTGAGGTAGCTTTGTCTCTCGCCTCCACCTCTTCTCTCTCCCAAATGTTGGAGGAGTCTCCACATCGTTGATATCTTTCTTATGGAGCGAATTGCTGCACACATGGTTCAACTCATTCCAGATGTTCACGCAGTAAGTACTGGCTCCGGGAGAGCTAGCTGCACAACCGGCATTGATGTCGATGCCCGATTGGCAATATTACTCGATTTTGAATGAATATTTGGGTCTTACTTCCCGCAAGATCCGACATCGTCCCTCACTTGACGCAGGCCCCAGTGAAGATACAAGAGCTGTACGAGCCTCCGATTTCCAGACGTTGTCCAACATATGTGGTACCTCTGTCTCCCCAGTCCCCGAAGAATAAATCAATGCTCCTATGTATCACATGTCGGGCGGAGTATGCCACCCGTGGTGATGAACGGGTATCTGACCGTGTCTCGTCTTCGTCCCATCGTCGTAAAAGCAGAAACGCCAATGCCACCCCATGCACCCACCCACGTCGTACATAGTATCCAACTTCAACGCATCTCAACGGCAGGGAAGTAGCGCGGTCCGGAGAATCCGTGAACAGCGATATTCTGAATATCAATGTTGCCATGCTTGGAGGGACTCCAGAGTTTGAGGAGGATGAATTTGCCGGATCTGTGACAGTTAATGCTGACCTTGGACCAGAAATGGGGACAGAGACTCACACAGGCGGGTCAAACCGAATGGTGATCTTGCTCTTGTTCTTTTGCATAAAGAATCTTGCATGGGGGGCCAAGACGTCGCCGTCCAGCACCGCAGAATCTTCCGGCTCAATCTTGCTAGGAGTGCTCCTCCGTGCAGAGCGAATGATGCCAGGCCCTGTTCTTCGGTCCCAGAGGAGGTGATTAACGTTCCGCACCTCGTCCTCGTACTCGTCTTCCTCGCTCTCTGCGCGCCAACGGCTGTCCCTTCGCAACCGATCTGCCATGATTGATGCACTGGGCTGGTCCGGTTCCGACTCGCTCGACTGATCATCCTCTTCCTGGGTGACATGAAGGCCTTGGAGAGCCGGGGGCGGTGTTGGCGCACTGGGGGAGATGATGGCAGGTCGATCGGCCGACTCGGAGTAGTCGCAGTTGTCGCTGGTGGTATCTCTGTGCTGTCTCGACTCCAGACGACGCCTCATGCGTAGCAGACGTGCATACCTTGCCTCACGCTCCTCTGGCGTCTGTTGCTCCGAACGATCGCGGAAGTCGTGGCGACGGGCCATTCCCGCGAGTACTTCGGGATCGTGGAGGCTTTCGAGGAGGGAGATGCGGTCGGGCCGGCGGGACGAAGAGGAAGAGGTACTGGAGGCACGAGACGAGGTCGAAGAACCAGCGCCGTAGTCGATTTGGTAGGGAGCAGTGCCGGTGAGTAGGGACTCGGTGTCCATGGCCAAGAAAATCATGCCTTCCTGGACGCTGTTCGCCGCATCCGGGTCAGTAGGCTCCAACAAAGTTTCTTCGTCAGAGTTAACGTACGGAGCTGTAAATCCCCGTTCGGGCGCCCTGATGACGATCTTATCCAAGCTAAAGGTGCTCTCTCCATGGTGTCTCAAGATCATGTTGCAATGCGACTTTTTGGTGCAGTACACGCTAGCATCGTTCTTCAAAGCATTACCAACCCTGTGAAGGTCCCCCGAGTTGTCACTGTACTCGCCACCGTCACAACTGACAATCTCCATCCTCAGGCGCCCGGGCACCACCTGGCCAAAGTGGCCGTATCTGGAGCTGAGTATGGCCGAGACATCGTCCCGGTCCAGCTTCCTCCGCTTGAAGCTCCTGCGCTCTGACAGGTCGTCCCTGGGGGGGCCGAATTCAAGACGCAACAGGTCGGCGTTGGACAGATTGTTGGGACCGATGAGCTGGGAGATGCTCTGGCTTATCTCGGCGAGGCGCTCGCCGGCACGCTCCAGCTCGGTGAGTTCGGACAGAGGAGTGCCGCTCTGCTCCCGCTGCTGGCGTGCACGGCGCAAGGCACTGAAGCGCTGGCTCGGCTCGGCATGGGGTCTGTTGCGGATTGCCGAAGTCGGGGGATCGGAGGGTTCTGGGCGGGGAGGCGAGCGAATGCGTCTAGGCTGATCCTCGAACGCACCATGGGATCTGTTGGGCCCGCGGGGGCCGCGGCGATTGCGGCGAGGCATGGGAGGCTGGCTGGGGTCGGCCAAGCGGCTGCGGCGTTCGGAGGCGGCGACGTCGTTCTCGGCGCGCTGCTGCTCGCGTTCGCGCTGGAGGGCCTGGCGAATGTGCTGCAGGCGGGCAGGCAAGTTCGCCGAGTCCTGGTCAGAAGCCGACTGGGTGGCGGGCGGGAAGTCAAAGTTATAACGTGGAGCGGACATGGTGGTGGTGAACAAAGGGACCAGGATGGGGCGCGCGTCATGTCACAGGCCTGCGAGGCCGGGGCGCGTGCAGGCGTGCAGGCGTGCAGGCGTGCAGGTGCGGGCGTGCGAGCAGATTCGGCGTCTCTGGGGCCAGACGGGTTGGGAATCGTGCAGGCCCAGAAGGGGAAGGAGCGACAGGGCGGGAGTGGAGAAACTGGGGGGGAGTCGAGGAGGCAGTTTTGGTGGCCACGGACGTCGTCAGTTGGGCGGCCCCGCCTATCTGGGCCCTAGGGAAGGTGCACGGAGCGTCGATCCGCGCCACGCGAACCGAGCCCGGCGTAGCGCCCGTCGCCGGTGCGGCTCTCAGGCACCGCTGCCACTCTCTGCTGCCGCCGCCAACCTTCTATATCGCCAGCCCGCCGCAGCAATCCAGCAATCCTCCGCCCTCCTGGACCTGCCGCCATGGAGACGGCTGCCGCCCCCGCCATGACAGACCCCGTCGCGTCCGGGCCCTCGGTCACCCTGCCCGTGCACAACGGCACCATACCTGCCGACGACCCGGCCGGCGAAGTGGTGGCCTCGATTGCCCAGGCCCAGGCCATCAGCCCAGGTACCCTCTCGCCCATTGTCGTCCCCCGCCCGGGCCCTGTTCCGCTCTGCTTTCGCTCCCAATCCGCCTCTTCGTTGGCGCCAGCCCACCCATTCGCTGCGTGCCCGTTGTCTGATCCACCGCCAACCGCTGTCTCGCGCTTTTCCGCAAATGACGTTGCCGCACGAGTCGTATCCATGCGCCTGCTGACGTGACTTGCAGATGAGATTGCACTCTACGACAGGCAGATTCGCCTCTGGGGCGTCCAAGCTCAGGAAAGGTGAGAGCGCGTGCTGCTCCTCCAGACTGCATTGCGCTGATTCTCCCAGGCTCCGCTCTGCAAACGTGCTTCTCATCACGGTCAAGGCCCTTGCCAACGAAGTCGCAAAGAACCTCGTCCTCGCCGGCATCAAGTCCCTCACCATCTTGGACCATGAGGCCGTCACTGAAGATGATCTCGGCTCCCAGTTCTTCATTTCTGAGGCCGACGTAGGCCAGAACGTAAGTTGATTGATCGCAGACGCTCGCCACCCGCTGACACGCCATAGCGCGCCGCAGCTGCTGCCCCGCAGATTCAGAAGCTCAACCCCCGTGTTGACATTATCGTGGACACCTCCGACATCAGCACCAAAGTGCCCGAATTCTACCAGCCTTTCGACCTTGTGATCGCGACCGACCTGGACTTTACCACGCTTTCCACCGTCGACGCTTCGACCAGGTTGGCGCAAAAGCCCTTCTACGCTGCCGGCACCCAAGGCATGTATGGTTACATCTTCGCAGACCTCATCCAGCACGAGTATGTCATTGAGCGCGAGAAGTCCAACGTCGCCACAGCCCTCAGGCAGGAATCTGCAACACGCTCCCTCATCGCCTTTTCAGACAAGGGCGTTGAGAACGGGAAGCGCGTGGAACTCGTCACCAAGCGCGAGATGTATTCTCCTCTCCTTCTTGCGAACACATCTCCTCTCCCACCGGAGTACCAGGGCAACCGTCGCAAGCTCCGACAGGTCACGCCGCTCCTCACGTGTTTCCGTGCGCTGTGGGAGTTCCAGAAGGTCAATGGAAGGAGTCCCTCGCACATACCCGCCGATCTGCAGCTCTTCACGACTCAAGCGACCGAGAAGCACAAGGAGCTGCAGCTGCCAATCGAGACGCTGACCAGCGAGTTCCTGCGCAAGTTCCTACAGGATCTTGGTAGCGAGCTGGCGCCGGTCACAGCCTTCATCGGTGGCCAGCTGGCCCAGGATTCCATCAACGTCATCGGCCGGCGGGAGCAGCCCATCCAAAACCTGATGCTCTTTGATGGCGACGAGTCCAAGGCGCCGGTCTATGCCATGCACCCCATATTCACCACGTGATGACGTCATAGTGGCAAAGAGTGGCATATCGGCGTTTGGGAATTTGGGTGGCATACTTGAGCGTGGAGGAGAAAACTTGTATGAGGACGAAGTTGGAACATTGACCAAGATACTCCCTAGACAGTTGATTTTGGTCAGGCAGGTGAAGATCTCACCGAGTAATAGAAGCTATCGCGGGGCAACGATGCCCTCAAAACTGTTCCAAAGTCCAATTGAAATCAGTAGGCAAGACATGTGATGCTCAGGAGATGCCAACGCGCTGGGCTCTAGTAGTCAGGTCTGTTGGCTGTGTTCTCATGATTATTAGTGCTTGAAGTACGGAACAAAAAAGGCAGCACCCCGCCGGCCCGCAGCCCAGTCGTGCCGATCAAGATACACCCCGCACATGCAACCCTGGCCCACCACACAACCACCAACCACTGCAACCCAACTCCCACCAGGAGAAATGCCCTCTTACTCTCTGCTACCAGATTGAGCTCAGCCTCCAACTCAAGAACACTGCCGACGACAACCAAAAAGAAAGAAAAAAAATACACATATCAAAGACCTCATCACCAACCATGGCCACAGCAACCGAGACAACGACAACACCGGCCACCCCCACCACCACCACCACCACCCCTCCAAACATCCCCCCACCCTCAGCCCTCCGCGCCGCCCTCTCCCGCGACGGCTTCGTCCACATCCCCTCCCTCCTCCCCGCCTCCCAAATCTCCGCCCTCCGCGCCGCCGCCACCAGCCTCACCGCCGCCGCCCGCCGCGGCGACTGGCCGCACATCCGCACCCTGCCCAAACAGTTCCCACCATGGCCCTCCACGCCGGGCGCCGACGGCATCTGGGGCGTGCAGCACCTGCTGCACCCGTCCGTGAACGCGCTGCTGCACGGCGGCTGCGGGGGCGGCGCTGTTGCCAGTACCACGACATTCGCCGAGTCGTACTTTGGCGACGCGGTGACGGGCGTGTGCAAAGCGCTGCTGCAGGTGGACGCGGAGGATGATGATGGCGATGGCGATGGCGATGCGGAGCTCGTCATGGAGCTGTACAACATGCTCGTGCGGCCGGACCGCGACTTCGAGCTGCGCTGGCACCGCGACGACATCGGGCCCGACGTCGGGCCGGAGGAGGAGCTGGCGCGGCTGACGGCTGCCAACGGCGGCGGAGCCCCGCTGCATGCGCAGTGGAACTTGGCGCTGTTCGAGGACCGCAGTCTGGTGGTCGTGCCGGGGAGTCATCGGCGGGCGCGGACGGAGGCGGAGAGGGGGGCGGCGCCGTACGCGGCCGAGTTGCCCGGGATGCAGGTCGTGGTGATGCAGCCGGGGGATTGCGTGTTTTATGATAACAACATCTTGCATCGGGGCGTGTATGACAAGGAGAGGGAGCGGATGACGCTGCATGGGAGCGTGGGGCTGGCGAGGGGCGGCAAGGAGAGGGCGAGGAACGTGTTGCAGCATGGGGTTGGGGAGTGGGTTGGGGAGTGCGACTTCTCCGGGCTGCCCGATGGTATCAGGCAGAGGGCGGAGGGGATGAGGGAGAGGTTGGTCAAGATGGGGAGCGATGCGGGGGATGTGGGTTATTTCTCCAAGGACGAGTGAGCTTTGGGCTTTGAGTTGGCCTTGCGTCGGGCCAGCTACGATCTCGACTGCGGTCTGGGATGGGAAAATAGCGTTGAACAGTATGAGTCTCTCGCAAGTAGACGGGAGGCGGAATAAAAAGTACGAGTTGAGGTAGCTACTCTATTCGTGGCTCTAGAAAACCGGGAATCTACATTATATGTTCGTCAATGGCTATCGCTCGCTAGTTACATGAACATCCTTGTCTCTACTGGCTCTTCTTAACGCCAGCAGCCACGGGCTTGCCTCGCCCAAAGCCGGCATTCTTGACCACACCACCCAATTTCATCAACAACCATGCAGTCGCCAGCACAACCGCAGCCACAGTCCCGTACTCAACATACCAGGCCCGATCCAGGTCCAACACGGGCACCTTCAGTGTCTCGACCAACCCGCCCTCGCCCGCTCCACCGTCCTTCGCCGGTGGCACGTGGTAGAACATGGCCCTGTTCCCGAATAGCCCTTCGTAGCCGAGGTTGGTGCGGTCGAAAGGGTTCACGTTCATCTTGGAGCCTTCCTCGGCCGGGCACGTCCAGAAGACGGTGGGCCAGGGCAACGAGGCGTTGACGAGGCCGGAGCTGTTGGCAGAAGGCGGGAGGTAGCGCAGGTGCAAGGGGATAGTGGCCTCGAAGCTGGTATCGTCGTCGACTGAGTCGGAGACGGCAGCGTCGGCGCTCGGGGGAGCTGGATCCGGGTCGTCGGGGTGCGGGACGGGGTGAGCGAGCTCGAAGAGGGCGACGCTGCCCCATTGAGGGACCACCCAGTCGGGGGCCTCGAGATCGGTGGCGCCGGCGTGGGCGAAAATGTTGCGGAGATTGTGGGAGGCTAAGTAAAGTGGGTCGGAGAACTGGTATTTGTCGAGGAAGAAGGTAGAGGGGAGAGTCACGTAGGCGTGCAAGAGACACGAAGGCCCGGGCGGGGTGAGAGTCTTCTTGGGTTGAGGAAATGAAAGCTTGAGGGTAGGGTGCAGGCCGGTCGGTTCGTTGAATGTAGTATAGTAGGTGGGATGGACGGGGTGTGCGGTTGAGGGAAGAGGGTGGTGGCGAGAGGGGAAGGAGAAAAGTGTAGGTTCTGAAGCGTGTCAGTGATGCACAATGGATTTCCAAGCGGAAACGGAGGACACACTAGCTTTTGTGTCGTCGCCGACAACGGTGAGGAAGCCGGAAAGAGACAGCTCTTCAGGCTCGAGCGGAACTTCGTTGTTCAAGACGCCAACTTCCATGGTGTCGGCCTTCCCGCGGGAGATTTCTTCGTTCCATAAACCTCCCTCGGTAGGCCCCTCGGCCCAGAAGGCGTTGATGATCAGAGCGTTGGAGATGGCATCAAAATCAAAATCTACGTAGCTTGCAGACAACAGAGACGACGCCTTTGCCTTGCAGTCGTCGGCAGTGCAGAATTTCTCCGAGACGTAGCTGACGAGACTCTGCAAAGACGGAAGAAGGCTGTGATATTGACTGGATGCAGACATAGAGAAGCGTTCGGAAAGGATGGGAACGCCAATGAAGGTGTCCTGGGAAGCATGGCTTAGCACCCGGGCAGTGTCGTTTAGTTGGGCGGGAGAATACGAACCGACGGGGTTTCGCAATCCAACTCATGGCCGAAGGTCGTCTTCAAGGCCGAACAGAGGCCATCTCTAGTGAGGGGTAAGCACAGCAACATGTGACACGGGACGCAGGTGGCATACGCTCTCTTGCCTTTGCGCGGCGTGAAATAGGCATGGAGGCCGGGAGAAACACGGGAAACGTAGGGCGGAGTCGAGGTGTAAGGTTGCGACGTAGCCCAGCGGATATGCAGCTCGTGGGTTTGTTTGAGAACGGGAAGGAGCTGCAGCGTTGTTCAGCAAAGCACGGCGGCGAGGGAGCATAGGCATGGCTACCTCTGGCGGGAGCTCGGACAAGCCGAGAGTGAGCCGGTGTTCCTTGGCAGCTTTGAGCGGGGGAACCGCCAGGCTATGTTTGCTGACTGTGAGCCTGGCGGGATCAAAGGCGTCCTCGCCCACATGGAGCAAATACGTTATCCTCTCCTTCATGTTGGGTGGTGTTGTGTGGAGAGGTCCGATGACCAGGTGGTCGCAATAAGGACCAGGGCCAACTGCGCCGACGCGCCATTCCGCCTGTGGCCTAGCGCCCTGGAGCTCCCATGCCGATCGCTGGTCGCCGCTCGCAAGCTTCAATGCCTTTTGTTTCGTTGCCTGCTTCGCCCCGCCACCGTGTCCTCTGACGCCACTGCCGCCCGCTTGGCTACTTATGTAGCTGCCCACGAGGCCCCTCTCCTTGCTTGAGGAAGAGACCACCGAATTCACCATGCATCTGGCGCGCCTTCTTGCCCCAGCGTTCCTGGCTCTGACAGCCTGCGGAACCGCCGAAGCTGCGAGGAACCCGAAAAACAGCGTCCTCCTCTCCAACGTCAAGTCCCTCACTCTCCGAAATGGCCAAAAGACCTCTGCTCGCCGCGTGTCGCCCATTCCGCAGGTACATGCGCCCCTCCCATGGCACTCGCCGCACCCGCTAATCCAACCCGGCAGCTCACTTGCATCGGCGGCGACGCGAAGGGCTTGTACGAAGTCGACGTGATGCGCTGCAAGAATGCAGGCGCCGACTATGACGACGAGAACATCCAGTGGACTTGCCAAGCCTCCCTCCCCGAAGAGTTCAAGCTCGGCTCTACCGACGTCGTTTGCGAAGGTTACGATTCGCCCGACGACCCGTACATCCTGAAAGGCAGCTGCGGTGTCGAGTACCGCCTGATGCTAACGTCAAAGGGGCTGGATAAGTATGGACACCGCAAGGGTAGCTGGGGGGGCGGGGGTGGATCATCGGGAGGCGACGACGTCAGCCAGGGCATCTCGGTTCTTTTCTGGCTCATCTTCCTCGGAGTCGTCATCTGGATGCTCTTCAAAGCGTGCGTCGTCGGCGGCGGCAATTCGAGGGACCCTAATACTTGGACCGGACCGCGCTTCGATGGAGGTGGAGGCGGTGGTGGGGGAGGTTGGGGCGGCCCTGGCGATGACGACCCTCCACCGCCTTATACCCCGCGTTCTCCATACAACTACGGGCGCAAGTCGTACCCCAGCACCAATGCAGACAACCAAGGGTGGCGGCCTGGGTTCTGGTCCGGCGCACTTGGAGGTGCTGCTGCTGGTTATTATGCGGGTAACCGTGGCAACCGGGGGGACTCGACACGGGGAGGCGGTTTGTGGGGGAACAACGCGGGAGAAGGATCATCTGGGACCTACAGAGGACCTTCATCGCCGTCTCCAAGCACCACGAGGCACGAGAGTACGGGCTTTGGAGACACAAGGCGAAGATGAGCCAGATGTGTCAGCTCAACCGTGCTCAATTTCAGTAATACAAGTAGTTTCATTGTATAAGGAGTATTTTGTCTGTGAAAGAAATCTCCCTGCAGCTCATCCTGGGTAGTAGAAAAGTGAAGGGTTTTATTCCCCAACCCATGTCGTGTGTAAGCCGTCACTCGCTCTGGAATCATTTGCAATCTTGCCTGAAGCTTCACCAAATTCACGCTCCCTCTTTCTCTGCCAGCCATGGCAAGTCTTTCGTCCCAACGTCCATGCACGTAAGGTACGGGATCCCGTAGAGTTCGGGATCGAGCATGAGGTTATTGGCGCAGAGCTTCTCCACCACTTTCGATGCAAACTTCTTCAGGGTGCGGAGATCCTCTGCCAAGTCTTCCCAATCGCTGCCGAGAACCTCATAAACTTCCTTCGCCTCCTTCAAAACTGCGTCGTATTCCAGGTATTCGTCTCCGCCGCGGTGAATCCGGCGAAGCAGCGAACCTATGCCAAGCGGAGAGGTAGTACTGGAAGTAGACGACGTCTCTCTTCTGTGACGGACAGTTCCTGGTGCTCTTCTCTCAGTCTTGTCGAGCTCTATCGCCAGCCAGTCTCTGAACAGCGCGACAGCTATCCACGTCTCGAGCTGAGCGCCCATGGTCACCGGTTTGCCATCCACGTGTATGGTTAACCGAAGCAGCTCTCCTATAACCTTCTCCTGCGCATGCATGAGGTTCTCATGCTTCTTTTTGATCTTGGTCATTAGAGCAGGTTGAATCGTCCTGGTGTCTAGCTTCGTATATTTGCTCAATGATCCAACGAGATGCACATATGCCTCCGTGTATATGGACTCGTTTTCCAAGGGTATGGAGAGATTGATCCATCGGCAGGGATCACGGGCGATAGCTTCGAAGAGCCCACGCCTGTACTGAGAGAAGACATTGCCGAGGTGTGGTCGGATGCTCGGGAGACATCCCTGCGCACGGAACACTGAAACGAGCACCTCTGCCCGGAACAGACTATGTTGAACCGTGACGGTCGTGCTAAGGCGTAGAGGCAAGCCGTACAAATGACGAAAGAGGTTGTCGTAGGCCGAGCAGATCTCTGACTGGGTGCGGGCACTCAAGTTCCCAGGACATTGAGACGTATCCCAGCCTTCTTGCTCCTCAACCTTGATTTGAGTGGCAACACTGTTATCTCCACTCGGAGTTGGAGATGCGGCCCAGGAATTCCGATCGCGACAACTGACAACTCGTGTCATTGCGTCCTCCGGAATAAGGTTCAGGGCGCGGGAAACCAAGAGCGGCATTGTGGGAGGCTGTTGGGGTTCAGCCAGGGTCAAGTGGAATTTGATGCCGTCGGGAGTTTCCACCTCCCGAGCCAGGTCGTCCTCGATTGTCAAGGCCTTTTTGATTTTCGCCGAACCCTTGGCAAGAGTACCGCTGTGCAAGCGCCAAACATGCAGTCTTTTAGAATCCTTCAAAGTGACGATAACGTCGCCATCGTTGAAGCAAGGAAATACACCCTTTGTTGGCTCTTCGGAAGCCAAGTCGTCCGTGAAGGATATAGTACGCTGGCGCTTCCTTGGATGGGATTCTTCATGCAGCTGCTGGTCGGCTAGAATCATGTCTGATGGCGAGCCTGTGAGTGTCTCTTCCTCAGTGGCCATGACAGCAGCAATGGTCTGATGGTCAGTAGATGGTCGCGTTGATTGGGTATGCGTGTCAAGGTGAGACAGATGTGCGAATTTCGACTGTAAGTTGGAAAAGGTGTTGGTGGAGTGAAAAGTAGTTGACGGTCACCGGCCCTCCAAGTCAGGCTGTTACGTTGAAAGGGCTGGGGCGAGATTCTGAGGAGGTAAACGGGTGATGTGTTGAGCTACTCGAGAGAAAGCACTAAGTACTCCTCTTGGTCATCGCGCTTTCCAACAACGTCTGTAAAAATGTTTGAGTGTTGGATGGTGCGGGAAAGAGGGTGATGTCCTTATCAGTTTGATTTGGACCCTGAAGGCGAGCTCGTCTTGTGCCACGCATGTATGCAGGGTCGATTCGCTGTTGCTGCAAACTCACATCACTATCGACGTTTCCAATGGCCTTTCCCACAGTAGTATCAGATTTCGATGCTAAGTGAACAGACCGCGTGTACATCAGACATGAAAGGACTCGAGCTCGAGCCTTGTCATACCAGATAGGAAATGGCAGGCGAATTGTGGGTGCATTGCTCACACTGATGCGGGTACGGCTAAGAGTATTTGGGAGGAAAGCATCGTTGTATCGACGATGAATCGACTGCGAATGCAACTGCCGCTTCCGTGTAGCACCGACGCTGTTGTAGACGGAGCTACCATTATAAGCCTGACCCTTCTATCTCCGCAACAAAGATCCCCCGTGTCAGTTGTGCACAGTAAATTGGGGTAAAGTTCAGATTAGGGCGTTATTTGTGGCGACATATGTTCTGGACTCGCTCGTACCGTTCCCAGTGGCAAATAAGGTGGGGTACGTCGCATTCAGCCCCAACCGCCAGGTTGCCATGGTGAGATGAGCCGTCGGAGCTGACTCAAGGGCCTGTCGGGAGCCTTTGTCCCGCAGGGTTGGCGCAGCAAGTCCCTCGGCATTCCGATACGCACTTGGATCCCAGCCCCGAGCTTAGAAAGAAATCACGAATAGACGTTGGACGCGTCGGTCTGGACGGAATGCCCTGCTGGCGACGATGGTAACAACAAAAGGCACAGTACGAGGGAATCGATCATCTGGAGCATGATGCAAGCCTGCGCAAATTGGCCTTGTGAGGTAGGGTCCCTGTCGATCCATGCATCGCTCGAGAAAGAAGATTGAAAGCGTGGTGATGTCAGGTGGTTGCCGGGCCAACGGTTTGTTTGCGGTTGCAACTTTTTTGGCGGGCCGCACCGCCGGGGGCGCCTGCCATAAAGTCTCCGCCGCAGACAGCTCTCCTCGCAGACCCAACACACGCTTCCCCGCCGTCCACTCTGCTCCAATTCAATCCACTGCATACTAGCCAAGCTACTACTCTACCACCGCATCCACAATGTCTGCCAACGTCCTCGCCCAACGCGACGCCAACCAGCAGCTCGGTCAGTCCGTCGACGATGCCAAGCCCAAGTCGCTAGAGTACCACCGTCAGATGCTCGAGTCGCGCCTCAAGAGCGGCCAGTAAGTTCTCGCCTTCCCCCAATGACGAGGCCGATCCGACGATGTTAAAGGGTGGACCCTCCCGCCAGAATCGACGAGCAGAAGTACGTCTCGCCCTCCGACGGCATCCAATCGCCCGCCACCCAGAAGCTTGCCGCCTTCAAGAACAAGCACGGTCTTCAGAAGTAAGCCGCCACTGCTCTTCCCTTCGTCCTGTCCCAGTCTCGCTGACGATTGCTCCACAGGTCCAAGCCCAAGACCCTCTTCGGCAAGATGAGCGCCCGTAACATGGAGAACGCCGCCAACGGCCCTGCCATGTTCGCCGACATTCCCCAGAAGAACGCCCAGGCCACCAACACCCAGTCGTCGTAGTCTCATGTTGCATCTCCACTTGCTGCGTGCGACTAACACTACTCGATGACATTTCCTGGCACGCGCACCCACTTCTCCCAGGCGACGTGGCTGGGGAGGCCGGCTGCGCCGTGTCGCTGTAATACTATACACTTGGGTCTGGGCTGGGTTGGATGGTCAATGGTTATTTTCTGGCGCTATGATACCCGGACACGAAATTCTGGGATGGGGTCGCCCATCAACCACTGGGGTTTTTATGGGGCATTGGCGCATTGGATTTTTCTTTTCTTTTCTGGCATACACAGATAGCCACAATCACAGTCAGATGTACGAAATTGACAAGTCTTCTCTTCACGTTGGATGCTGTGCTGCAAAGCCGGAGATCCGCCGCTGCCGCGGTGTTGAGCTTCCCCGCGTGGCGTGCGACGCCCACCCCACTCTCTACCCACGGCCATGCCGCCTTCATGGACCTTCACGATAGCGACCAGCAACATCTCCGGGATGAGATAGCTGACCTCGAGCGTCGCCTCAAGCATGCGAAAAGCCAATTGAAAGCCCCGCCGTCGCCCAGCGACTCGGGCACTCTATCCGTCTCCACGGCCTCCGAGCGCGCTCTGACGCCGCCACCGAGTCAAGCCAGCGATGCCGGCATGTCGCCTACATTCACCCCTCTGAGTATGCATGGTACTGACGTGTTGCTGCAGCGCTCCACACGCTCCTCCTGCTAGCCGACTCGGCCTTGCCACTGGGATCGTTCGCCTTCAGCAGCGGTCTGGAATCGTACCTCGCCCACCACCGGCCTTCGACGGCGTCGACCTCGCAAGTGCCGGCCTTCCACCACTTCCTACGCCTCTCCCTCCACACCCTCGCCAGCACCGCCCTGCCGTACGTCCTCGCCGGCCACCGCAGCCCACACCTCATCGAGACGCTCGACAACGACCTCGACGCCAGCACGCCCTGCACCGTCGCCCGCCGCGCCAGCGTCGCCCAGGGCCGCGCCCTCCTCGCCGTGTGGGACCGCAGCTTCAAGAGCGCCTACCAACAGCCGCCGCAGCAATTCTCCTCCTCGTCGCCATCATCATCATCATCAGCCAGCGACGACGCCCTCGCCGCCCTCGCCCGCTTCCAAGCCGCGCTCCGCGCCGGAACGCGCTCCTCACCACTGCCGCCGCTGCTGCCGCCGCCAAACGCCCACTTCGCGCCGCTCTGGGGCCTACTCACGCGCGTGCTCGGCGTCGAGCCGCACGAGGCGGCGTACCTGTTCCTGTTCTCGCACGCGCGCACCGTGACGTCGGCGGCGGTGCGGGCGAGCGTGCTGGGGCCGTACCAGGCGCAGGCGGTGCTGGCGGACGCCGGGCTGAGGGAGCGGGTGGGCGGGCTGGTCAAGGCGTTTTGGGACACCCCGGTCGAGGATGCGGGGCAGAGCGTGCCGGTGATGGATCTGTGGGTGGGGAGGCATGAGAAGCTGTATAGTCGCATTTTCAATTCGTAGACGTATGGACCGTTGGGGGTGGATGGGTGCTAGTGCTAGTGCTACCTGGCTAGATGGTTGTTGTGGATTGTTGATATTCGAGATTCGTAGACTAATGTCTCTTCTCCTGCAGTTCTGCGAGTTGCTCAATGATCGTTGATGGTCGAAGCTGTGCAAGGCGTGGGCATTGCCGACGAATTTGCCGTATCTGTTCTCCACACTGACGGAGTGGGCTGCAGAAGCAACTTACCGATTATCAATCAAGACAGCGAGCCCGAATTCACACTGACAGAGTGGGCTACAAAAGCAATCTAGCAATTATCAATCAAGGCAGCGGGTCTTAATTACGTGGCTAGCATTTGCTTTTTCGTCTTCCGCGAGTCAGGAAGGGTACACATTCCGTACTCGTAGGTACAGCACAACAACCGTCGACCTGACTTCCATGACGTCCATTTGCGGAAGCCCGGTTATAACCGACCCGATTCACGCGCGTTCAAACACACTGACGTAACAAACGATGTGGAAATCAAAAGTGGCCCATGACTCTTGCCGATCCATACAACCCTGTGCAACGTCAAACCGACAATGACTACAGTCTTAACCAAATTGGGTCCGCCAACAGGGCAAGATGAGGGAATCAACATGACTGCCTCGCGGCCCCCAGCTGCATGTGCTGGCACCGTCATTCTTGCAGGCAGTGTCGGCTCAGATGGTAGCCGAGCCCATTGGCGGTCCATGGCGCTTACATTGCATACGACGGAGCTTCGCCCTACCAGCCGCTGGCGAATGGGATTTGTTGCACGAAAGCCAAAGGTCGACGGACCCCGCACTTCCCCAGCCAGCCCTCCTGACCAAAGAGGAATATCGGCACAAGCCCTCTCCCTGAATGCGTCATGCGTCATCCAATCGCAACTTTCCTTGCACACACTCCTGACGAAAGCGCCTTCTTATCGACGTCTTTGGACAAAAGTGGTCATATATGGTGCATACAGGCCCTCGGCAAGCTGAGGACGCAGCTTGCCGTGCAGGGGCCCGCAACCGTTGCTTTTTCCTGATAACCAATCCATGGCATGTGCCTTCGCTGGGGGGTGAAAACACGCTATTTAAGGGCTGGCCGTGCAGGATTCTAGCGCCAGTCAGTAATTCTCTATTTTGTTGAAGAAGTGTTTTGCACGAGTAGTCTGTCTTCAATCATGACGGCCGAGGAATCCATCTCGACCGCTTGGTCGCTCCTGAAATCCTACTGGGTTCCTTTGTTACTTGCTCTCATCGCTGTTCGCCTGCTGCGCAACAAGTTCAGAGCCGGTCTGAGCGGCATTCCTGGCCCTCCTGTTGCTGCGTATACCGGGCTCTGGCGCTTCTTCGACGTCGCCAAGGGACAAGCGCACTGGACGCACATCAACCTGCACAAGAAGTACGGACCCCTCGTGAGGATCGGGCCCAACCATGTATCGGTCGGAGACCCCGCGGAGATACCAAACATCTATGGCTTGAACAAGGGGTATACGAAGGTATGTATCCTTGGCACGACTTCGTGCAATTAATGCTGACAGTTCCCAGTCTGGCTTCTACCCTATTCAAAGCATCAGCTGGCACAAGAAACCGCAGATGAACATATTCTCCACGCGGGATGAGAAATACCACCGCGACCAGAAACGGCCCATCGCAAACGCCTACAGTCTGACCTCGCTGCTGGTCAAGGAAGACGCGGTCGATTCATGCTCGAAACTGTTCATGGAGCAGCTCGGATCGTTTGTCGACCTGAACAAGCCCGTCGACCTTGGGCAATGGCTGCAGTACTACGCCTTCGACGTCATCGGCGAGATCAGCTTCGCGAGGAAGCTGGGCTTCCTGCAGGCAGGCACCGACGTCGACGGCATGATGGAGACGATCGCCGGCATTCTTGTAAGTGGGCACCCGCGACTCCTTACCTTTCAAACCCCCAGTCGAACAGTACAGCTAAACATTTCCCCAACCAAAAACCCAGGTCTACGCCTCCCTCTGCGGCCAGCTCCCCGAATGGCACCCCTTCCTCCTCGGCAACCCGCTCTTCCCCATACTCATCCCCTCGATGGAGTCCTGGAACTCGGTCCTAACCTTCACCCTCAAAGCCGTCAACACCGTCCTCAGCACGTCGTCATCGTCGTCCTCCTCCCCAACCGACGAGAAAAAAGAAGCCTCCTCCCCCTCCTCCTCCTCCTCCCCCCTCCTCGAGCGCGACGGCGACCTCTCCCCCGCCGCGCTCTCCGCCCTCGACGCGCGCGGCGACATGCTCTCGCGGTGGTCGGCGCTGCGCCTCGCCGACCCGCCGCGCCTGACGACGCGCGACATGGTCGTGCACCTCTCGACCAACGTCTTTGCCGGGTCCGACACGACCGCCATCGCGCTGCGCGCCATCCTGTACTTTTTGCTCAAGAACCCGCGCACGCTGCGGAAGCTCGTCGCCGAGATCGACGGCGCTGCTGACGCGGGACTGCTGGTGCGGAGGCGGGGCAAGGAGAGTGGCGATGACTATGGCGATGGCGATGGCGATGACGCCGCTGTGGGATACCGCGAGGCGGTGGCGCATCTGCCGTACCTGGAGGCGGTGGCCAAGGAGGCGATGCGGCTGCATCCGAGCGTGGGGCTGGGGCTGGAGCGCGTGGTGCCGCCGCAGGGGGCCGAGGTGTGCGGGCGGTGGATCCCGGGCGGGACCGTCGTCGGGGTGAATGCGTGGGTGGTGCAGCACGACGGGGCCGTGTTCGAGGAGCCCGAGCGGTTCCGGCCGGAGCGCTGGCTCGACGCGGGCGACGAGGAGAGGCGGCGGATGGAGGCGAGTTTTTTGGCGTTCGGGGCGGGCAGCAGGACGTGTTTGGGGAAGCACATTTCGATGATGGAGATGATGAAGGTGGTGCCGCAGCTGCTGCGCGAGTTTGAGGTCGAGCTGGAGGGCGGCAATGAGAGTCGCGAGTGGAAGGTGAAGAACAGGTGGTTTGTGCAGCAGGAGGGGTTGATCTGCACGCTGAGGAGGAGGGACAGGAAGGGAGAGAAGGGTCGGGCGTGAGGATTCAATGTACATACAAAGGTCGCAGCGGTGGGATCGCGGGAAGGACCGCTGAATACAACGCCTGCGTTTCATCTCTAGTTTGCCCGTCTACATACCTGTACCGACCATTAGAAGCCTGACGGAACCCCCGGCTTCAATCCTGGTCTCGGCTCATCTCGCCTCCCAGTCGCAAAAGCACGAATCTTGCTTCGACAAGCACCCCATCGAATGTCCCATTCCACGCTACCGTGACGGCAATGTTAACATATGTATGTACAACCAACGTCAGTAGAAGAATGTAGAGACAGGGTATCGAGCTGGGCGATGTGGCAGGGACGGCGTTGCTAGATACGAGGGAGCGTGTTTCTCGGTTCAGAGGATGAGGCGGTACGGAATGTAGTAGTGCAAGACCGTTGTAGCAAATCCACGCGCCTGGCATGAGCTGCTGTCGATTCACTCTGCAGCATCGAGTCAACGCCATTGCCTTTTTTGAGCCTGATGCGAGCTGGAGTCGTGTCGATGGTTGATGGCCCGTCGTGGAGGTGCCGCAGCCACGCATCCAGCAACCCACGGCCCAGCACAGGCTTTCATTGTTCCAGGCAAACCAAGTCTTGGCGTGCGACAGAAAGCATGATGGGCACGGCGGCGATTTGCGGCAGGTAAGGCGAGCGCGAGGTGGTTTTAGAGTTGGTGCAAGGGAAAGTGGCGCGTCTCGGTCGTATTCGGGCAGATCGAACGAACGCCAGGGTTTCGCTTTCAGCCAATCAGCGTCGTCCATTGCGAGGATGCTCGACATCAAGAAAGTAGCCCGTCAACCAAGTTGTTCGATCTCTTCCCTCTGAGCCTGCGTCGAGTGTCCGCTGGGCTGCGGCGTGCTGGCCGCTCTCCAGACGGTCCGTCGGGCTCCTCGCAGCCGTTCGTCGGCGGGCTCGTGCGGGCTTCTGTCCAATTGCACAGATGTTAATCGGCGTTGCTGGGTAAATGTTTTATTTTTTGAGGCCTTGCGGTGTTGGTTCTCTTGCCCAAAGCCTCCGGGGTGCTGCCGGACCCGAACCTGAGGCATCAGGCTACGTGTTTGCTTGCAGAGCAGCGCTCACGGCGAAGTGTTCCCAGCAAAGCTGCCCTCGCTATCTGTTGGCTTATGGAAAGGCGGGCTCGGTCTCTGCTCGCGCTGTCTGGGAGAGGCACACGGGATATCGGCTCGTGTAGGGTCTGGCGGTGCGTAGGTAGCTGTGTATGCCTCCATTGCCACAACGTCCCACCCAGCGCTTCCCTCGCGTGTCTGAGTGTCCAATGGCGGTATTATGCCTTCGCTGAGTCTCTCTCTCGATGGAATTGGGTCGCGGAGGCTTGTTCGGACGCGCCGCTGTCGCTGGCGGGCGGGCGGGCGGGCAGGCAGGCAGCAACCTGTAGCCTGTGGCCGGAGACACCTGCCAGGCCTCCAGGAGCTGGCCGCTTGGCCTCTGGGCGATAGTGAACCGATCCGACACCGTTCTCCCGTGGCGGGACACCGTATACGCGCTGTTCGACGTGTTTTTGGGTTGTTTACTGCAGATTGTACAGCCGTCTGCGCCTTCCAAAACACCTCCCAGCACGCGCCAACGCGCCTGCTGCGCGACTTGCAGAAGCCAGAGCAACCATCAGACAAGGTCCCCGAAGCAATTAGCAACCGCTTCTGGGTCTACAGGCCATACTCTGCGAGGGCCCTTTCGCCCACCCGCCCGCCGCCAGCCTCTTCACTCGCCGCCCGAGCGCCCTCCAGCCCTTACCGCCCGTCCAATGTGGGAAAGTCTGGCTCGAATGTGGGAAAGTATGCCCTCTCTTTCGCCCAAGAGACCTTAGTGCCTTCAGTACGGCCAGGCAGTATATAAGATCTCGCCCTTCGCCAGCTCTTCTTCTTCTCTTCTTCACCCATCACCATCAGCACCAGCCCAGCCCACCAACACCCACCACCACCGCCATCCACCCCCTGCTCAACACCACCACCACCCCTCTCACCACCACTTTCCACACCCTTCTCAACACCACCCCCTTCCATCACCACCGCTCACCCCCTTCCGCTCCACCCACCCCTTTTATAAGTTCTTTTACTAACTTATATTTTTTTTAACAGGCACAATGGGTTGCTACGCTTCCCGTCCTTCCTCCCGCCCCTGCCCTCCCTGCGGCTCGTCGCCCCCCGAGTCGCCCTACCCGATCGCTCCCTCCGCGAACCGTCCGCCCCCCGCTCGTTCCTCGATCGCTCGCTCCGCCGCCGTCCCCGACGCCGCCGCTCGTTCCCCCCGGCCTGCTGGATACCAGTCAGGTCAGTACGTCACCATTCTTTCATATTCTCCAACACTCGTTTCTTCTCCCCCTCCTCCCGCCCCTCGCCCTCCCCGCCACGTTCATTTTAAATCCAACATTCGCTTCCCCTTCACTTCCCGCAAGTAGTTTTCTCTCTTTTCCTCTTCAGTCTTTTCTGTTTTCCTAGCGTCCCGGCGTTCTGGCGTTCTGGTGTTCTGGCGTTCAGGTACTAATCCTGTTTGTTTCTTGTTTTTCTCTTGGCTTTGTTTGCTTTTCTTCCCTTTTGGCGTTCTGGCGTTCGGGTACTAATCCCGTTTCCTTCGTGTTTTTTTCCTTGCTTCCTTTCCCTTTGGCGTTTTGGTGTTTTGGCGTTCAGGTACTAATCCTGTTTGTTTCTTGTTTTCCACTTGTCTTTTTTGGCTTTGGCGTCTCGGCGTTCGGGTACTATTCCCGTTTCCTTCGTGTTTTTCCTGTCTTTTCTTTGGGTCTGGGGGCTTGGGTCTTGGAGTCCTGGCGTTCGGGTACTATTCCCGTTTCCTTCGTGCTTTTCTCTGTTTTTCTTTACTCTGGCGTTCTGGCGTTCTGGCGTTCGGGTACTATTCCCGTTTCCTTCGTGCTTTGCTCTTTTGGGCTTGTTTGTTCTCTTTTCCCCTTTCCTTCGTCTTTCTTCTACACACTCACTGTACCATAACTCTCATTCTTCCTTTGCACTTGCACCTTCACTGTTTTATACCCCTCGTTTTCCTTCTTGCACCTTCACTTGGCGTTTTGTACTCTCTTTTAGCGTTGTTAGATACCCTCTTTCTTTTACCAGCACTATACCCCTTCTCTTTTGGGCGTTCCGTTTCACTCCTCTTGCACTTTCACTTTCACTATATAGAAAAAAAACAAAAAAAACAGAAAAAACAAAAAACAAAAAAAATTTAAAAAAAAGAAAAGAACTGGGGAGGGGTTGGGAGGTTGAGGCTATCTGGGCAAACAGAGCCCTGGGCTATACTCCGGAAGGGTTGGGTGAGGTGTGGGTACTGGGTAGATAGTGGAATGAATAACGGCGCTCGGCCCTGGTGTCCTTGTGGCATGGGTCTGGCTGCTGATTTTCTTCCGAACTCTTTCTCGTGCATGTGGTGATATGTGACGTGTTTGATACTCCCAATCTTGAAGCTCGTCTCACTCGTACAATGCAATGACTGAAACTCCAGAGATGAAACACAAGTGTGAGCCCGTGGAGCTTCCACTTGCTGATGAAGCCCTCCCTTGCGTGTTGCATTGCCCATTGATCAACTGTGATGGTTCCGTGGTGTTTCATCAGTATACGAGTGTGTCATCATCATAGTTTGGCGTGGTGTTGACTTATCCTGCTTCGAGGAACTTTCATGTGAGTCTTCAATGTTGAACCACGAACAAGTAAGGGCAGTAGATGCAAAGACCTAGACACAGATACGTAGCAACAATGGACAGAACTTGGCTATACTCTACTGCTAGCGTCTCGTCATGTGCAAAATGAAGGCGTCTATGTAGTGTACGAAGGCTGAACTCCCCTGTAGCCCGCGGTTGTCCATGCCACGTAGCAAAAGATCATCCACGACTCCACGCTTCGTGCAAAAGTCCCAAACATCCAACATTTACCCAACAACCAAGCCCAAAATCACCATCCAATCCGCCTCATCCGGTGCTCTTTTCGCGACCGACACCGCCAGTCTGCTCTTGCTGATCACCTCTGCCCCGTTCCGAGACGTGTGGACCGTCATGTTAAACGGCCGCTTCTTTGCTGCACCCTGAAAATGTGCCCAGCGGTCGCGCCGGCGTTGCGGGCATTGCAGGGCCTGGCGAGGCTCGCTGGGTGCCGTCTGGGTGTGCTTGGTAGGCTTCTCTGGCGGCTCGTTTGGTGCGACCGTGCTTTTGAGGCTTCCTCGCGGTGACTGCCTGAAATCTTCGCCAACTGTGCCTTGTGCCCTCGAACCCTTTAATTCTCTGGCGTCATGGACTGCTGCCGTGCATCGACCGGGTGCCGCTGGTCGACGTTAAGGAACGATGCGCGCGCGTCATTGTGTGCGTAGGGTAGCGCCTTCTCTAGCAATATCGTAGGCTGCTGCTGCTGTGGGCGGGCTGAGCAGATGCCCGAGTTCTGCCTTCTCTTCTACCCACTCAGATGCCATCTTTTTTTTTTTCTCTCGTGGAAGTGGTTCTTGAAGACTGGTTCCAGGTTGGTGCCTCGTACGATGACATTATCCCTCTACAAGGTTTTCATCTCTCTAGGCGGGCGTGCCCTTTGAAATATAGCACCAAGGCGGAGTCGTGGGGGCAACTTCTCATAAAGATACGCCTCATTTGCCGATCGGCATGCTCTACCACAACGTGCTCACATGGCTCAACTTTACAGGTGATTTGCAAATCTAGTGCCATTGGGGCTGGAAGGTATATACGGTAAATACCCCGTCCATCTACCAGGAACGCTTCCGCACCCCCAGCCCCACTGTAGTGAAAGATAGCGTCAGTCAGGGTATCTGTCCATTTTGAACCTACCACTTGCACCTGCGCCGTATATCTACAGTATCATTACAAACTCGGGAGGGTATTCTTCTCATTTTTCCCATGAAGTCCTGCCCATTGGCATGTCCGTACCCGCCTTCCTCACCGGCTCCGCGTTGATCATCTCAAGCAGCTCCTCAGTCTGCTCGGGCGCGTCCTTCCTCCGACCGAAGCCCTTCCAGGACTCATCCACCAGATCCTGCTCCTTCTGCGCCCGCTCGTCCATCGCCTTACCGACGTCCAGCTTCTCGAACTCGAAGACGTTGGCCTTCATACCCACACCGTAGTACTGGTGCTTCTGCAGGAAAGCCAGCCACATCTTGACCGCCTCCGGGTCTCCGTCCTGGATCTGGATCAAGCGGCGCAGGGTGATGCGCTCGTAGTTCTCCTGCGACTTCTTGAAGACGAAGTTGGCGCGCGGCACCGTCCAGCGCTCGACGATGCGGGGCAGCGGGATGGGGCCCTTGGCCGCCAGGCCGAGGTAGTAGGCGGCGCGCAGCGCGAAGTCGGCGAAGAACTCGAGGTTGCGCACGCTGAAGGTGCGCAGCTGCAGGTCGCAGACGGGGATGCCATATTGTGCGGGGCGGCGGAGCGGCCGCTTGAAGATGGCTTCGATGTTGCGTGGCCGGCGGATGTCCTCCAGCGCCTTTTTTGTCTCGGTGGAAATGTCCGCGCTTGCGGGTTGGTCAGATTGAGGGGTGCTGTTGGAGTAGCGACGCGGCGGAGCTTGTCTTACATCTGTTCGGTTGGTGGCAGCCTCAGGCCGTGTTTCCTGGGATGGGTCAGCAAGGCGTTGTGGGATTGCGCGGCCGGACACTTACTTTGCCGTATCTTCCACATCGATGTTGGATAACCTGAAGCCCTCGAGCGTGTTGTTGTAGAAGCGCTGGCACGGCACAGCCGTCGGCGGTGATATCTGGACGGCATGATTCAGCGCTGCTGGAGCCGAAGCGGTCACAAGAAAGCGCCAATGCTGACCTTGGCTCTCTTCAGGGCGCCAAAGGGCGACCTGACGTATGCGGGGGCAGCCATGGCGGGGAGGGCGGGTGGTTGGATGCTCGCGAAGTCGTGCGAACTTGGGTCTTGGATCGCGGTGATCCGCACAATTTCCATCTCACCGCCCGCGCCCGCCAGCAAGGGAAAAGTCGTTGCCGCGAACCTCCGTCCGGTTCCCGCACCGCAACGTCAGCCTCCCGAACCCTCTCCTAACATCCCAGTCCAAACTCCGTTCCCGCCCCAAATTCCGCCGCCTGTAAAACACGTTGTGTTCGCGCCCCATCTCCCGATAACCCACCTATCATCGCGAATTCTGCCCGCGCTGTAGAGTGACCGACGCTCCTGTGAACGGCGCAGTAACCACCCACATCCCAGCTCCGATAAAGCTCCCAAACGCTCTCGCGCAGAGCTTCCCACGACCTGCGCGAGCACGACGTTTCGTTCTTAGATAAAAATCGCCCACCATGTCATACGAAGCGCAACCCCCACCCACTGCGAACGACGGCGGCTCAGGTTACATCAACTCCTCAGTCATGGACATGCTGTTAATCGAGCTGGTACCCATGGCTTATCGTATGGCCGCCGAGCTAGCCGCGCGGGAGGATGAGTACGTGACGCCTGGCAACCCAACTGTTACATCAGGGCGACGGTCATCCGCTGTGACAGCAACGAATGGCGGGACGCCCAAGAGCGGGACTACTCCAAGGATACCTGAGGGCGCCGCCGTGGGCAGCGCGGAGGAGGAAGATTATAAGGATGCGGTACTATATCGCTTGGAGACGTTGGGCTATCGCGTGGGCTTGGGCATAACTGAGCGGTATGTCCTCTATTTTGCTGCTTGATTGGGCGAAGCTTGGGGAGGCTGGCACGGCTGGGGTACAGCATGAAGTCCACAAGCAAGAGCACATGCGACTGAGGCTTGAGCACAACAGGGAGGATACCCGCTGGATCAACGTCTAGCCTGTCTCCTCTTGAAAATGCTCTCATGTTACGTTAGCCCGTGTATATGCATCGCCGCTCTCCGTACTCGGTCAAGCTCGCGGAAGCCGGATCAACACCTTTGGCACTCATGGTAGAATATCCGCACTAACATTTTCACAGCTTCTCTCGCGACAAACCTCGCTTCAGCGAAACCCTCGACGTCATAAAATTTCTCTGCAAAGACCTTTGGACCCTCGTCTTTCGCAAGCAAATCGACAACCTGAAGACCAATCATCGTGGCATCTACGTTCTCACCGACCAACACTTCAAACCTCTCACCAAGATGAGCCTGGAAAGGGGGACCGGCGACAACATTATAACCGCAAAAGCCCAACCGGTAAGCTGCAATCCCTTCTGCCCTCTCCCTAGCCACCAATGGTCTTTCCTTGAAGACGATAAGAAAGTCGTGAGGGGCCTAGATCGGACCGCGTGCTGACAGAAACGATTTCGGACCAGTTCCTCTACTTCCCCGCCGGCCTCATCCGCGGCGCACTCGCCAGCATGGGCATTATCGCGACCGTTACGGCGGAGTCGACCGGCCTCCCTGGCGCAACATTCCAGATTCGCACTCAAGGCGCCAAGTCATAGTCGCCGATTATCTTCTTCTTCTTCGTCTCCTCCAGAGCATAGTGCCGTCCCTCCAGGAAAATGACGGTGCAAAATTTGACGGGAAAAAAACTTCAAGAACACGGTCAATCGCGTTCTTTGACATGATAATTAATAGCAGCAGCAGCAGCAGCAGCAGCAGCAGCGGGAGTGGCAGCAGCAGACGAAGCGATAGACAGCTACTGGTAGCTTCCATCGCGGTGATGTCACCTCGGCCCGCGGCCGCGAAATCCGCTCGTCCGAACTGCCCGGCCGCAATCACTCACTCACTCTCACTCTCCAACGAAAGCTCGGTTCGCTCAGTATTATTGCAACAAAAAGGCAAAACAAAAACTTGCAGCAACATGGTTGGGGTCGGGAAGAGTCTTTTGAAGCGATTTTTTTTCCATAGAAGAGACGGTGAATGTGCGATAGTCTCTCCAACGACAATAACAACAAGGAAAAAAAAAAAGAAAGCTTCAATCGTCTTTCTCCGACCGTGTTGTAATAATACTAAGCGAACCGACCTTGATCCTCACTCATCCTGCTCCTCCCGCTCCCGCTCCCGCCGCCCCCCCTCGCTCAAACCCACCGAAAAATGCTTGAGGACGAAGAATCAGAGACGCAATGGCCAAGAACGAAATCGAGGCGGAAAATGTCTTCAACCGACGGACGGACGGACAGCTGCTGCAGCACTCACGCATGCAGACATGGAAGGAGGGGAGGAGGGAGATGATGCGCGGGGGCCAAAGGGCTAGACCGGGAGATCTCGGAAGGCGTGGGGAGCGGGACATGCAGCGAGAACACACGAAAAGACCGCAAGTGTGGAGCAAAATTTGATTCGCATTGGGGCGAGTGGCTCTCAGGCCACACTCGGGCGCGCTGGCCCCGGAGTCTTTGCGGCGCGTACTTCCGTCTTCTATATAAAGGGCGGAGGGGGGGAAGCTCCCGTGGGGTTGAATGTCTTGCAACCGTGACTTTTCTCCTCCCCCACAGCGCCGGCGTTTATACCTCCCCACACTTTCCCCTCGGACTTGACGGGAATGTTTGCTTTCACTTTCTTCTTTTCATTCCAATGACTCTGTACTGTTATTGCTAAACATACCCTCAACCGCGAATAGAGTAGCACGTCGCCAGTACTATCCTCAAAGAGGGCGAGGTGCCTTTACAATTGATTTCCATTTCATGTTCATAACCAGATCGCACTCGGCGTGCTAATCATACTCTCAGGATATTGGTCTCCTTATAGATGCCCCCCATAGTCGCATCTTCCTTGCACGGTCTTCGCTTCCCTGTCACACCGAAATTCGTTTGAGTAGGTTGTGTCAACTCACAACCTATCTGCCCGGAAAATCAGCTCCCATACATTAGCAATTCTAGGGTTTTCCAAGAGGGGTAATCGCTTTCAACTCGACACTCTGCCGGTTTCCAGAGCCCGCCCACTCTCAAAAGGAACCACCAAAGAATCGCAAGAGGGGGCTGGCACTCACTTGGGAGGAGGGTTGGCGATGAACTCGACACCCTTGTCGATGTTGGTCTTCAGGCCACTGTACGCAACCTGGAGCAGCTTCTTCTCATAGTCGTTGGCCTTGCTGACCACGTCGATGATCCTCTTGGCACCATCGGGCTACACGCAAAGTCACTATCATCTCATCATGAGAGAAGTTTAATGGGTCCACTTACACCAAGCTCGACCGGAGCAGCGAAGAACTCAGTGCCGGTCACCTTAGCAATAGCATCGCCGCCCTCGACGCCAGGGAGGTAGACGAAGGTGGGCTCAACGATGCCACTCTGGCCCTTGACGGCCTGGATGATCTGCTGGGCGAAGCTAGAGCCGAGTCAATACGGGCTGCGATACGAGAAAACAAGCGACATCTTACTGGAAACCGGCAAAAGCCATGGAAAGAGTGGCGGATCCGGCACCATCCTTGGCCTTCACGACCTCATCACCACCGAACTGGACACCTGCACGCCATATCAGCTGATTGCCCATCACAATTACGTAAATAACTTACGGTTGACGAGAGCGTCGAGCTTGTCAGCAGGAATGCTAACGCTAGGGCTGGCCTGCGTGAAGAGCGGGACAATGGTCTCGCCAGAGTGGCCACCGACAACGGGGATGGTCAGGTTCTGGGGGCTCTTCTCGCCGATGATCTCGGCGACGAAGGTCTTGGCGCGGACGACGTCGAGGGTGGTGACACCGAAGAGCTTCTTGGGGTTGAACTTGCCGGCGCGCTTCAGCACCTCGGCGGCGATGGGCACGGTGGAGTTCACAGGGTTGGAGATGACGAGGATGAAGGCATCCGGGGCGTGCTCAGCAACGCCCTGGATGAGGTCACGCACGATTCCGGCGTTGATCTTGAAAAGATCATCACGGGTCATGCCAGGCTTGCCTAAAACAATGTCAGTCTCATGGTTGCCCCACAATTCGGGTTCCGCGACTCCTTACGGGGAATGCCAGCCGGAATGACGATGATGTCGGCGCCAGTGAAGGCCTTCTTCATGCCATCGTCCTTGGGCAGGTAGCCAGTGGTTTTCTAACTCCAGCGTAAGCGTTCTGTCTGTGTGGGGGCGGGGAATGGCGGACGTACGGCAGGCGTGGCGATGTGAGACAAGTCAGTCGCGACGCCGGGCGTGTTGACGACATCGTAGAGAGCGAGCTCGTCAATGAGCGGGGAAGCCTTCAGAAGAAGCGACAGAGGCTGTGCGGAGCGAGGTCAGCGACGCGAAATGCTATCAGATGCAGGTACGCTCACCTGGCCAATACCGCCAGAGGCACCAGCGACGACTGTGAGGGTCAGCTTGCAAGCTCTGCGCGGGTCGCACGGAAGCTCAGAGGAGCCCCACCTGCTTTCACCATATTGTCGGTCGTGAGGGTCTGCGGAGAGCTTAATTGGAGGGCGGGTTAGCTTCGAGGCGGGTGAGGGCGAGGCACTTGTGAAGGAGGATGGTTTGTGAAGAGTTGAGGAGCGTGGAGCTTCGGGAAGGGTTTGTGGAGGGACTGGAGTCGGAGAGTAGATCCCGAGCGACTTTGTCTGTTGGAATGGAGGGGTTCTGAAGCACGGACGGCGGGGAAACCGCGAGACCCCTGGCTGCAACCAACCAACGGGATGGACGAGATTGGCAAGATGGGGGGGTCGGGGAACACCAACTTGGGTAATCGTAGCTTGAACTCTGTTCGCTCTTGTCTGAATGCTTGTGGATCAATGCAGCCCACAACCACGCTCGCGCGGCTTGCTTGAGCTATATACCCTCGCCCGCCCTCACACGCACGTCATCGAGCGCATGTGTAGGCCCGCGAATGCCTCGGCGAAGCTCGCGGGGCTGCCACTCCTCGGAATGATTCGGGCACGCCGGCAATGTGCCTGCATTTCACGGGCTAGCATGCTGAGCAGAAAGCAATCTTGACCGCCTTACAGAGATGGAAACGCCTGCCCCCTCTACGCCGACCTGCCGGCTGGACTTCCCGATGCCCGACCTTCCTACCGAAAGCAAACCCGCCGTCCCTATGCTTTGCACAGACCCTGCGTTCGGGGTTGCAAGTTGCAAGCCAAGTAAACGTAAACAAGAGAACCGCATGCCGCCTGGATGCAAACCGAAAGTTCCAGTCTCGCTCCTCGCAAACAGCAATCATTAGACGGGCCGCACACATACACAAAACAGCTACGAAATATACGTGACATGAAGCCGGAGCACACACTACGCCACGTAGTCTTCCCTGTCCCCCTCAGCATCAGCATCGCCCTCACCCGGGTCGTGTGCCCCATAGGTGTGGCTCGGATCCCCGGCCCCAGTCGGGTCTGGGGCCCGTTGGCCGCCGACAGAGTACATCTGCTGGAAGGGCAGTCAGAAGACGTCTGGACAAGGCATCATGGCCGATTTACCTGTTGCGGCATCTGGTAGCCTCCGTACATGGACGGGTCAAACATCTGCTGGGTGGGTTGCCCGTACGCCGCAGGGTCGTTCTGCACCGGCGGCGCGAACATGCCCTGCTGCTGAGCGCGGTAGTCTGGCTCCTGCATGTGTTGCGCCATGCCATAGTCTGGCGGCGCCATGGGGTGCGGCGGCGGATGCATTCCCGTCTGTTGCTGGACGGCGCCGGGCTGCGCCTGCGTGTTTGCTGATGCCGCCGCCGCGCTGCTCTGCGCGCCGCTCCGCTTGTGCGACGACGCCTCCTCCCGCGGCACAATGTCGATCAGGAAGTCGAACATGTCCGACTTGGCGAGGGCCGACGCAATGTCCGAGCGCTGCAGCGTCCTGCGCTTGTTTTCCTCCGCGTGTATCCAGGCGCGCATCGTCAGCTCCGTGATGAAGATGTCACAGCCCTTGGCGAACAGTATGGGAGCTTCGGCCGAGATCATCTTGACCTCGGGATCAGCTTTCATGACCTTCTTTATCCGCGCCAGCGGCAGTTGGTGGAGCTTGTAGTCATGTTCGTCTGTCTCGAGCTTCGTGACCTGCTGCTGCCAGTAGGTGTTGAGGATGTCGCGGTATTGACCGTTGAGGCCTTGGTTGACCTGGAATCAGGTCAGACGTGTAACTCGCACATGGGAAGAAGGGGGGCTATGTGTACGTTTGCCCATTGACCCGAGAAGACTTGCGGATCCGGAGCATGTCCCTGCGCGGCTATCTGAACCAAAGAATCAGCTAATGAGCTCGGCCAGAGCTGGTGGAAGCCCGGGATAAGGCAGATGGAGGACGTACGCTGGCACTTGCACCTGTAGGATCGCATGTCAGCAAGAGTCGCGTGTTTGATGGCCGCGAGCCGGGCCGTTTGCCTGTCGGCGTGGCCGGGAAAGCTTGAATTGGGTGCGGGAGCAATAGCTGCGACTTACCATAGTGGCCGCCATTCGAGGGTTCGTAGAGCGGGTTGCCGTTCTGGCCGTCGTAGCGACGAGGCGCAGAGTTCTGGCGCAGCTTCTGCTGCTGGCCATGGCCTTGGAGACTTGTGGGATCCATGGCTAGGGTGGGTGGGCACACGATTGCGGCAAGGCTCGTCGCATGCGCAGCGGGGAGAAGCGTCTGCGGGTCTCTGAAGATGCAAGTGCAGGGCAGGCGCGTCTGGCTCGAATTGATTCGCCGGGGAAGTGGAGTTGCGCGGTGATGGAGAGACGATGTGTGGGTGTTGCAGGCGCGCGCGGAGCCGTCAGAGATGCGGTGACGCCAAAAGTTGGCACAAAAGAAACGGAAGTGGGGAAGGCAAGCCGACGATCGGAGGCACCAGAATTCGCGCGCTTGCTGGGCGGCAATGCGGGCGCTGCTTTGCGCGATGTTGACGGCGTACGGTTGGAGGTGTTTACTGCTGCTCTCTCTGGCGCACGCGTTGGCTGCTGCTCAAGGCTCAAGCTCGTCCCTGGTGTGGAGCGGGCGGCCAGCGAATCGGGTGCGGCTGGGGCTGGGGGAGCTGCGAGGCCGACGAACCACGGGCGCGCTACGTGCGCGATCTCCTAGCCGCAACACTTGGTTCCCGCGGGGACTTTGGGGAGCTGGGGACTGGGGACGGGGGACGGGGGACGGGGGACGGGGGACTGGCAAACCGGGAGCTGGCTGGCTGGCTGGCGCGTTGGGGCTGCCTGTGAGACTCCGGCCCTACGCGGGTGACGTCTGCGGTAGGCGGATCTGGGAGGCTGGTAGCGGCACCAACAGTCTGTGATGGCACCGGCTGGCGTCTGGGCAATTGGGGCAGAGATCGCCCACGGCAGCACGCGCTGCTACTTAAGCTCGCGCGAGCCGCTCCGCCGTGCCGGCGTCAACAAGACAACTCAGCCATGCCGCTCAAATCACTATCACACCTGCCATGTTGACGGAGAAAGGCAGGGCGAAACAGGCAATGTGCTTCTCTCAGCCTCGACGGATCCCCAGGGCCGCGGCTCACTGGCTCGTGGGGGCTGGAGGCACAGCTTCACGGCGCCCCCCGCACGCTGATTCGACGCGCCTCCTGCATGCTCAGGCTCTGCGATGCGTTGGCCTGGCTTGAAAATTTTGCATGTCATCATTCGAGAGGGCTAGACTGCTTCAACGGCCTCGCGAATCGAGGATCACTGCGATGCAGAGGGACGCGGTGGAGTGATGGCGATCGTTCAGAGATGGCTGCATGTGCTGGTGCTGTCGAGGGCGCGGAGCTCTGGCCTCATCCAAGCGACGACCGGGAACCGGTTGCCTGCCGCGCCCCCGCCTAAACCCCGGCCTCGGCGCGCCCAATTTTCCGCGCCGCCGAGGACGCGTTTTCGCTGCGAGGCGTCGGCTCTGAACTTTTTTTTTTCGCGATCCCTCACATGCACCCGTCCGCCCAACATGGACGTGCCAACGCATCCCGTCACCCATGGCCTCGCGGAGGATGACGAGCTCTCCGACGAGCAGATCGAGATGCTGCTGAAGCAGGCTGAGGTCAGAGCGCGTGAGAAGGACACGTCGAGCTCGCTGGTGCAGATTCCATCTGCCGCCGACTACACGCTACCCAGGCTCGCAACCCCCGGCCTTCCTGCTCTGTACGTCCAGACCGAGGGCGACGTTGCCCGCGCGGATCCATCCCGCCTGCTTGATGACCAGCAGCGCGCATTGGCAAACCACATCCGGAAGGTCGAGGATCCCGTCGCCGTCAAGAAGAAGAAGATTGAGGTACGTCACACTCGCCCACGCAACCCCGCCTATGAGGAAAATATTCCCAATTTTCTCCTTGAGCAGACACGATTGTCCGTCTTGGACTTTCCCTGCACCAATGAGAGCTATATTCATAGTTACTCTGACGGCACACCTTCTGAACCGCATTGATATCGACGTTTGTTGTCCGGCATATACTGATATCGGGCGTTTCATAGGAGAAGAAGGCTACCGCTGGAGAGCAGTGGTTCAACATGCCCAAGACAGACCTCACCCCGGAGCTGAAGAGAGACCTCCAACTATTGAAGATGCGCAACGTGCTTGATCCCCACCGTCATTACAAGAAGGAGAACAGCAAGGACTTTGTCCCCGAATATTCGCAGGTCGGTACCATTATCGAGGGCCCCACCGAGTACTACAGCGCCCGTCTGCAAAAGAAGGAACGCAAGAAGACCTTCGTCGAAGAGGTGCTCGACCGGGAGAAGAACTCGGGCAGGTTCGAGAAGAAGTACGGCGAGATTCAGTCGAAGAAGACGAGCGGCAAAAAGGCCCACTACAAGGCTCTGCAGGCCATGAGAAAGTCTGGCAAGATTTCCAAGGGTTGAGGCTGGTGACTGTTGATGTTCCCACGTCACTCAGGTTACACTACGCACCACACTACATGCGGGTATGCCGGCCCATGAATGCCGGCTCCCCAGTGGTTGTCTAATTACAGCCTTACCCGCAGCGCACCAGCTACGGCATTCACTGCAGCTAACTGCACGTCTGACGTTAAGCACATCGGGGGTAACCCCTGCGTCGTGAGGCCCCTGCCTGATCCCGCTCGCCGGAGACATCCAAAGCTAGTGGGGTGCAAATCACCGAGCGCTTGTTGCATAGTCCCCAGCCATATTTGCTATTCTATGCAGCGCCAAGATCAGATAGAACCTGCTTCACCAGCTCCTGAAACGGAGCGTCAGCACAGCTGAAACAATATTAGTGCCACCTCATCGGGGGTTGAGGCTTACCTGCATGTCCTTCGCTGCCTCTTTGCCAGCTTCGAGAACTTCTTCGTGATTCGCCTTGCCTTTGCTCAAGTAGGCCTCCAGTTCAGCCTTGTTCATGTCTTGGATGATTGGGTCGTCGCCCCGAGGACCAGCCTCGAGCACGGCCTTGTTGGTAACCAAGCTGAACGCAAGAACCCTGATGCCGCAGTGCCTCGCAACGACAATCTCAGGCACCGTCGACATGCCCACGACATCGGCGCCCATGGTGCGCAACAAGCGACACTCGGCTCGCGTTTCATAACTGCGATTTTTCGTACGCCCATGCCGTCAGCCCATGAACGTGTAATTCCGCCGTGTTAATAATGTCCAGACGCTTGCAAGGGCTTATCCTGCCTCCCGCCCCCCCTCTCTTTTTTACGCCATGCAGACAGACTTTCATTTGACTTACCTGGGGCCGGTGACGAAGGCATACGTGCCCTCGTGCAGGTTCCGGGGGGTCTTGTCGAGGCCGAGCTTCTTCCAGGCCTTGTGCACGCGCTGGCGCAGCTCGAGGTCGTAGGCGTCGGAGAGGGGCGGGAAACGAGGGCCGAACTCGTCGGCGTTGGGGCCACGGAGGGAGTGGAAACCGGCGAGGCCGACGAAGTTGAGGTGCTGCAGTTGGGTTTTGTGTTGTCAGGTTTTTTTGTTTTTTTTTCTTCTCTTGCACGCCTGCAGATGACTTGGCCAGTTGTATTTTGCGGTTTACACTGGGCAAGCGGAGGGATGGGATGGGGGTAGTTGTACTGCGTGCAAACAGACGGGGTTGCTTACGTCGTTCAGGCACACGATGTCGCCGACGGAGTATTCGGGGTTGAGGCCACCGGCGGCGTTGGTGACTTTAGTTTCATGGGGATGTTAGACACGCACAGATATATCCCCGGCGCCACTATCTGTGGCCCAGATAGATAAACACAGGGGGAAATAACGCACCGATCATTGTTTCCACGCCGAGGACTTTGCACACGCGGGTAGCAAAGGTGACCATGTCCATGGCGTGGCCCTCGTAGAAGTGGGCACGGCCAACGAGCAGAACGACGGGCAGCTTCGCGGGCCCAATCAAGCCAAAGATGAGCTTGCCCGCATGACCAGCGACTATACTTTCCAACATTCCGCATCAATATATGTTTTTTTTTCTCCCCCATCCTCTCTCTCCACGCGGAAGGCCGTATTCTTGCTCCTCAAAAATGGCTTTTTCTTGGGCAGTTCCGACAGGGACTCGGTATGTAGGCCTCGAGCTACAAGGGGACATTTTACGCACCGGTGCTCTGAGGAAAGTTGGGGATGTTGGCGTAGGGCGTCGCGTAAACGGGCTCCTTGTGGATTGTTTCGGCCAAGCCACCGAGGCCAGAACCGCAGACGATGGCGACCTTGGGGCTGTTCAGCTCGGCGGGCACGTTCGCCTTGAGGAACTCGGCAGTCTCGATGGCGCGCTTGTACACGCTGGCAGGAGCGGCAATGAGGTTGTCGGAGGACATGGCGGGGGAGCTAGCTGATGGCGGGGTAGGCGGCGGGGTGGATTTCAAGGGTATTCTGGGGAGATGCGAGTGAGTGGCAGCAGGCCTCCTGTAGAAGAGGACGGTGAGGACTTTGGGGAGTCTTAAGAAGGCTGGCCAAGGCGCCGAGGTAAAGTGGCTAGCTAGTGCTGGAGCTGAGTCAATAAGGAAGGTGGGATGCGCGCCACGAGGTCCTGGTTCGGAGGAGACCGCCGCCCGCCGCATTGCAGCCACGCCGCCCGCCGGCCCTTTAGTCGTTGCCGCCACAAATGGCCCAGCAGTCGACCGCTGTAACACTTCACAACAGTCACAACAACAGACGTTTTCAGCCTTGTCATCGTTTAAACCCTTCTTTAATTTACTACGGTCTCTCTCTCTTTCTAAGAAAAAAAAAGTTTCTCATATCGGCATTATCCGTCAAACATCCTGCGTGACTACGGTCTCCCCAGCTATGGATGTGTCCATGTTGATGCATTCATGCAGAAAGGCTGCCACAGGTTCGTTTCCAAACCCCAACCTGGGCGGCCAGGGGGTCTTCTTCCTTCCATTGAACTTTGATGAGGACCGATGCCATTAAACATGGCAGGCCACATTGGGATATAGCAGATCTCCTACAAGACCAGCCTGTTAGCGTCGTGGAAACATGCAATTGGTATGGAGAAACTCACACCTTGCCCGCAAGGGCCTTCACACCCAGTCCACTGTTCCACCCACCCAAGCCACGCCATTAGCTCTTCAATCGCCATCCTCCATTCTCTCCCCGTACTCAAAGCGGAGTACTCGCTGAGATCATCGTTGTGCTTCTCTGGGTCCAGGTTGTAGTTCGACAGCCATTCATACTCCACCTGCAGTCCTACCTTGAAAATAACGCTGCATATGCTACCCAGGGTTTCGTCGACTGCCCAGGAGAGTATGTTCTCGCCGTCTGCAAGATCCGACATGCCCTCAGTGCCATATTGGTTTTGGCACCTTTCGATTGCTTCTTGCATGGCCGGAGAATCAAAGGCAAAGTCGAGTTTCAAAGACTCATTGGTGTAAGGTCCGCGCGGGTATTCCAGAAACGGCATCATGAACCAGTGCGTCAGCACACGAACTGATTCAAGCCAGTTGCGGACGGTAAGCCAGCGTTTCTCCGATGACTCGGGGATTTTTTCGAGGGTGTGGAGAAGGTTGCGAATATTCGCGCCGTAGTAAGTGACTATCTCCTGCGTCGTGAGTTGCCAATCGATCCCACTGCAGGAAGCATTGCGGGATTGTTCTCCGCCTTGAGCAACAGAGCGCATCCGCCGCTCGACGGCAGCTTTCATGTACTTTCCATCGCCCTGACTGACATGATTAGGCCGGTGTGAGCGCCTTCGCCTCAAAAGCTGCTCGAGCGCAACGGCTCGACTCTCAACATCTGCTGGGCTGTGCCACCTTCCGTCGGCGGAGATGTTCAGATTTGCGCGCTCGTCCTCGATACGCGCTCGGTCCTGATCTTCAAGGTCGGGGTCATAGAAGGTGAAAATACCGCAGGGATCGATTCTCGCGCGAGCTTCCCCACGCCCAGTGCCTGTCCCAGAACTGCCGCTGAAGCCGTACCGTCGGGCAGCGGCGGTAAACCACATCCAGTTCGCAACGCCGCGGAACGGTTCTCTAGGGTCAGTCATTCCCGGGCCATGTGGGCCTTCTTTAGAATCCGACTGGTGGACGTCTCCCGTCCTTTGCAGGGTGGTTTGGTCAACGGGTAGATTAAGTAGCTGCTCTTGCACGTACTCTTCGGTCGTGGTCTGCTGTCCCATATCGATCCGCGGCGCCGATACATTCAAGTTCGCCATGAGCCGTAGCGACGGCGAGTCGAAGTCGCACCATATGAGCTCGAAACCGGCGTTCATCCGCACGACACCCTCGAAGCCCCATCCTCGACCTCCGAGACCCTTCTCTTTGATCCACTTGCACAAGCCTTCGGCGCGGAGGTATTCATCATCCAAAGGATTCCAGTGCCCAAATGGGGGTCGTCCGTCCTCACGATTTCCCGGATCGCGGCGTCCCTCGTCTGGATGCGGGCCTCGGTGCCCTGGTGGTCCTCCTCTTCCCGGAGGTCCTCTTCCCGGAGGTCCTCTTCCCGGAGGTCCTCTGCCCGGTGGCCCCCTTCCTGGGGGCGGGCGAGACGGCACACTCTCGCTATCGCCAAACAGGAAAGTCATCTGCGATTCCACACCGTCGCTCATCAGGTTCGCCGACATGCCGTCAAAGTACAAGCACTTGACAGCGCGCGCGGTACGGTACGTCAGCATGCGTGAGTCCGACAGGCTGCCCATAATGCCGTAGGCCATTTCGACGTCGAAGGCCAGCCATTCCGGGCTTGCGGGCGAGTCCGCATCGTGCCGGCCGTGGTACAGGAGCGTGTGGGCGGGGATGTCGCAGGCGGCGATGGTGTGGCCGTTGGGGAAGAAGGTGTTGGACCATTGCTGGAGGAGGCCGTTGGTGGAGGAGAAGATGTAGGGTGCTGGGGATGAGAAGTTGAGGAACGGTGGTTGTGGTGATGGTGAAGCGAGATGGTGGGAGGTTGACGCCACTGATGGATGAAGCAGGGCGAAAGACGCCGCAACTGTCGTGGTAAGCCTCATGATGGGCTAATGCAGAGCGGTTCGGAGCATTTGAGCTTGAGTTAAGGTATGCGGATATCTGGGGACATGGCGTTGTATGTAGAGTCAGGTTTGCTATCGGTGACGCGTCATTCGCCAGATCTGGACTTGGTGCGTCGTGTGATGGCGCCAATCAGACGACTTGATTGAATCAGCACCCTGTCTCGAAGAAACCTTTGTTGTAGCTGATGGAAGCTTCCAATCCTCGTAGCAAGGTAGGTAGTGTTGTACACTTAGCCGATGTGGATCAACGTGCATTATGTTCAGCAAAGAAGGCTCCATGCGGACGCCACGATTTGACGGAAGGTCCCCACAATAAACCTAACTCGCACCGCTCCGTCCTCATCGCATGTGCAGGCCCTTCTCTTCATCCGACATGTTACGGTCGAAGGGGCCCGAGAGCTCTACCGGTTCGGCCTTGGTTGTTACAGGCAGTTCGTGCTTCAGTTGCCCTGGTCCTATTTCCACCCAGGCCTCGGTGGCGGAAGGCGCGTCGGACTGGCCCGGGGACACGCTTTGCTGTAATTGTTGCCGATAAGCTTGGAGGGCGGCCTGTTGTTCGCGGACGAGTGTCCGGCGCGGTCGGATCATGCAAAAGTAGAGCGGGAGCATCAGAATAAGAGCGAGCAGGGCGACGCCGCCAACGAGGCCGCCGGCAATTGCGCCGACGATGGCCTTGTTGTCGTCCGAATCCGAAGCGGATGGGCGAATGTAGGAGGTGCCGCCCAGTGTACACCAGTCGATGCTATAGAAGGCCCACGAAGAGTTGTAGCACGTCTCCACGTCGGCCAGGAAAGTTGATGCGTTCGGGGTGCAGATGTCTGTGCCGTCGTTGGCGTAGAGGGTGACTGCATCGGGTTAGCAGGGCGGAAGGGGCGAGGAGTGAGGAATGAGCAGTGTGACTTACCGGTGCAACCCTCATCCAAGCCGGTGATCATGAAGCTCGTAACCTGACCCTGGGCCTTGGTGCGGATGCTCGTACACGAGCCATTGGGATAGCCGTTTGGCCCGTCTGTCGCAAATCATCCCCGTTAGTGCGAGAGCTGCAGGCCAAGGAGCATGCGCTTACCCCACTCGTTAAACAGCTGGGTGCAGCTAGCGTCGGAAAAGGAAGAAACATAGCTTGTTGCCAACGCAAACTGCACCAGCAGCGCGAAGGCAAGCCAGCTGTGCGAGGGCAGCATGGTGGACGACGTGCGGAGGGAAAAGAGAGTGACAGCGGACCAGAGAAACAAAAGCACATGGCTTCGGAAACGACGCTGCCGTCGCCTCATCAGCCGCAGGTGTGGAGTGGACCTTTTTGGCATTTGGCGCAGGGGATCCATGGCTGCAAGCCTCCGCCCACAGCAGCCTACTGCAGGCTAACCTCATAGGTTGTTTCAGAAACCAGCACACACAAACACCAACCTCTAGCACTCTTTAGTCGCGCTGTCATTGGGCGACGCGCTGCCCTGCGCAAAACATGACGGTGGTGGGGAGGCATAGGGTGGACTCGTCTGCTGTTGGAGCGGTGGAGCGGTTGCGAGTGAAGGCGTATTGGGACCGAAGTCCCTCAAGTTTGCCCCCTGGCCGGTCCCATGGTACTATGTACGCAATCATGTCCGGCCGCCAAGTCGTCTGGTCCGGTGGGCAAAGGGCATCTGCGGTCTGGACTGATGCCCGGACAGCCTTTTATAATTAGCTTTTTCGCGTAGTGAAGAAGAAGAAGCGACGGTTGTCGCCGGGCTGCGTTCCGGCAGGTGCCACAAGCCTGTGACAAACACGGCACGTCATCTCCGCGACACGACCTCAGCGACCGATGCCTTCGTCGCACCTCGATTTCGCCAATGCAAGGCGCTACTCCATCATCCAGTCTTGTTCCTCGCCGGAGTTCAAACACTCCTTTGCGCAGAGTACTTCGAACCATGCTCAGCTTCACTCACTTTGGATAGCACATTTTGCACATATCCTCCGCTCGAAAGGATGTGTGGCGATTGATCCGTATGCATTCAATCCCTTGTCGGTCATTGGCAAATATATCGCGGACTACTTTGAAGATACTACGAGTGTTGAGTTGAGGGGGAAGTGGGCCTTTACGCATGGTACGAGTGACCAATTCGACAGCGATGGGAGTGGAGGAGGCCCGAAGCGTCGGATGATGATCCGTCTGAGGCTGTGAAGGTGTGAGGAAGCGTCTAATATGGAGCGTCGCTGATAATGTACAGGCATCCATCGTTGAATGCTTCACACAAGTCTCAATTCAGGGTCTTCATGGTTCATGTACATGGCCCAAAGCGACAGCAGATCATTTGCAACTTCGAACGTCTGCGTGTGGGTTTTTCCTGAGATACTATCAGATTGAGGGTATCTGGGTGGAGTGATTGTCTGGGTCCAAGTGTCTGTGGCGTATGCGGATCACCGGTTATGATACTTAACTTCACTTCTGGCAACCGATATTACTCCATTCCGGCAACTCCTCGTGTTCGAAACCCATCGCTGGCTTGTGCCATTAATGACTGTTGTTGCCGCTTGGAATCCACCATGGTGTCTGTTGGTCCCGCAATGCACTTCGGTCGACCATTCCATGCTGCTGAGGCACTGGACTAACGCCGCCTCACCGGATACCTGATTGAAAGATCTTCAAACAAATGGACCATCATTCTTGTGTTAGCCGGAAGGGCCGCGGCACTTGCTGTCATGGTGCTTTTCGTGGTGGTGCCTGGCAAATTTGGGTTCTATTGATCACTCAATCAGTTGCCCACATTATGGCCAGGATTGGCTCAAACATGAGACTTTCCATGGAAATTTCTTAGTCGAGTGTACATAATTGGGCCGATTATATAGCTTTGCGATACTGCACTGCACTGGGTTCTTGGTGGCACCCTGATATCACCTTTGTTTTTGTTTTTTTGACACATGCAGTCCTATTCCCGCTCAATAGCCATTCGTCTCTTCCCGCATCAGCTGCGCCAGGCGCTTGTGCAGCCTCGCAGCCTCCTCCAACATCTCAGCGATTTCATCATGCCGGCCACCACCCCGCGACTTCCTAGCCCTCGGCTGTTGCTGCTGTTGCTGCCGTGACCCCGTCATCTGGGAGCTGCTCAGAAACTGGGACTCGTCCGCATCGTAGCCGCTCTGCTCGCTGACTTCCCCCTCTTCTTCTTCTTCTTCGTCCTCCTCGGTCCACGCCTCCGACTCCTCGTCCCCATACGCGTCCTTGTCGGACCTCCGCTCGGCGCCGCGCACCTCCCAAAACTTCCACGCACTGACGCCCAAGCCGGACATGACGGCGGCGCCGGCGACGGCAACAAAGGAGATGAAGACGGCCTCGTTGTTGTCGCGGGCGGGCGTGTCGTCGAGGTCCTGGCGGTAGGCGAAGCCCAGGTACAGGGCCAGGCCGCCGAGGAAGAAGGCCACGGCCACGGTCAGGAACTTGTGCGGCATGGACATGAGCTGCAGCGCGGCGATGGAGACCTGCAGGCGGCGCCGGGCGCGGGGCGCGGTGCCGCGGAACTGCGGCGTCGACGCGAGGTGGTTGTGCTCGGCGCTGAGGCAGAAGCTGTCGCCCGTCTCGCCGATGCGCTCGTCGTAGCGCGGGCGGCACAGCCGGTGCGGCGGGTAGAAGCGTCCGTTGCTGAGCCACATGCGCACGCCCTCCGGGTTGGTGAGGGTGCCCAGGATCTGCTGCTGCACGGTGCCGAGGATGACGGCGAGGACGCCGAAGACGAGGCTGGCGATGATGCAGCCGGGGGCGGTCCAGTGCACGTGGCTCAGCCCCGGCATTTGGAGCGTGGTCGAGGAGAGCTGGGCGACGATGGCGGCCTGTGTGGTGGATATGTAAGTGTTTGGTGTCGTTGCTTGGTGGGGGCTTGACTTGACCTACCGTCGTGGACACGCTGCCCACGGCGCTCAGATGGCTGTCCTTGAAGGCCATGACGGATTTGTCGGTCGATTCCAGCGTGTCCTCCACCTTGCGCATCTCCCTCACGTCGACAATCAGGTCGGCGAGGAAACTCATGACTGAACCGAAGCGCCGACGCGCATACTCGCGGTCTCCAAGCTTGATTCCTCCGTGAGACCGCATGGTTGACGAGGGACGAGCGAGGATGAAGAGGATTTTTCTTCAGGTAGGCTGCTTTAACCAGCCCCCCGTGGCGGCGGTGCTAGGCAGGTAGGTCAGGCAGGGTTGTTTGCGCATGACCATCGGTAGGGCGTCAGCTGACGACGGTGGTATTAGACGGGATTCGCGAATGCGTGCAGCCTGACGTAGGCCAGGGACATTGGTTCGCGACATGGCCATCTCGCATGCATATTGACCATGCACAGTCGCCATTACCCAAGACGGAGAGTCGATCTGCCACGAGGTGCATCGCGCCGCTTAGTCACCCATCACGTGAGCCTGTATGCACTTGTGAGTGACTACTGCCAGGAGAGCTCAGTCTGCATCCTGGAATAATCCAATCGCGATGAGCATCCGACGACAGGAAACTTCTCCGTCCATGGTCAACATATGCGTATGCTGTAGGCTGAAGGTAGCGCTTAGGAGCGGGAGTTGTGGGATGTATATATACAAACCCATATCAACAACCAAAGCTCGGCTGATACGGACCGATGCCGCTGATCGCTTTGGTCTTCCGAGCGCCAAGAGTATGCAGCCCCATCCTTGAACTGCGGGGTGTCTTTGATTATCATTTATCTCGCTGCTCTTCACCTGCTTGCCGAGACCAGAGCCCATCGCTATGTCTGCAATGGTGGCAACCGCAAAACCCAAGGCACTTTGCCTGCGCCACCCCGAATGGGTCGCCGCCGAATATCTAGACAACTTCCGTGAGAAGTTCGAGCTGCATGTGCGTGTATCGTGCAATCGGATGGGGCGCAAGCTAATACATCGCAAGGTAATCGACGTCCCTGATCGAAAAGAGTGGTTCCGCAACATCGACCAGAAGGTCAAACAAAACGGCCCATTCCAAGCCATGGTGATCCGAATGGGGACCCATCCCTACGGCAATTTCGACCAGGCCTTCTTTGCACCGCTTCTCCCTGATCTCAAATGCGTCGCATCGGCCTCAGCGGGCTACAACGAGTTCAGCGTCGACTGGATGACCTCGCAAAACATCTGGTTCTGCAACACTGTCGATGCCGTCTCCGAAGCCACAGCCGACATGGCCATCTTCCTCATGCTCGCCGCCATACGCGACACCACCCGTGCCGAAAAGGCCGCTCGTGAGGGCAGGTGGCGCGCGAACCACGTGCCGAGTCGTGATCCCACGGGCCTGAAGCTGGGCATCATTGGAATGGGCGCCATCGGAAAGCACCTTGCGCGGAAAGCTGCCGTCTTCAATCTCGGCGTCCAATACCACAACCGCAGGCGCCTTTCAGAGCCGGAGGAAGCGACGTACAACGCAAGGTACTGCTCAACCTTGCAAACGCTGCTTGAGACCTCTGATGTTGTCTCGATCAGCGTGCCGCTGAACGCTGATACAACCGGCATGATTGGCGCAAGCGAGCTGGCGCTAATGAAGGACTCGAGCATCTTGATCAATACCTCTCGCGGTGCAGTTGTTGATGAACAGGCCCTGATCAACGCTTTGGAGTCCGGGAAGATCTGGAGAGCTGGTCTGGATGTCTTTTGCGGCGAACCCGAAATTCATCATTACTTCAGGGAGAGCGAGAAGGTCATAATCCAACCCCATTTGGGAGGACTCACCCAAATGAGCTTCAAGAAGGCGGAGAGAGAATGCTTTGAGAACATCAAGGCATTCTTCGAGACCGGACACCCGGTGGCGCCTGTGAATGTCTTGAAGGCCAAAGAAGCATAGATGTCGTCTTACAGGAAATGGTCAGCAAAGCCATGTGGAGCGTTGAAACCCTGCATTGCATTCGTTGCACTTGGGGGAAGGAATTGCACCCTGCTCTTCGTGCATCGTCATGTCATTAAATCTCCACCTCAGGATATCACGCTTTGACTTTGCCCAAACGCCGTCAGATGAACGCGTGCTCTCTTTTGCCTTTTCTTTACCTTTTCGACGTAAGCCAGGGCCTCAATCGCGCCACTTGACAAAGACCTCGTCTGTCCTGAATCTCTGAGTGCAAGTGGTGTCTTTGAAGGGCATCTTCACGCCCGACGCATGCGCCAACAAGCCGGCTTGAGCAATCATGATGCCGTTATCGATGCAGAAGCGCTCGTCGGTGGCATACACGCTGCCGCCGCGATCCCGTGCCATCAAGCCCATCATCTCCTGCAGCCGCTCGTTGCAACCAACGCCTCCGACGATCAACACCTGTGCGGAGCCCACGTGGGCCATCGCCCGCTCGGTGATCTCAACCAGCATCGCAAAGATGGTTTCTTGCAACGAAAAGCACAGGTCCGCGGCCGTGATCAACTCTCCGTCCTCCTCGCTGCGCAACCTCTGGTCCTCAGGCAAGTTCTCGCTGATCATGGCCGCCAACTCGTCCACTGACGACTTGACGCCAGAGAAGCTAACATCCATACCCTTGACCGTGTAGGGAAGCTCGACGAGGTGCTTACCCTTCTTGGCGAGCTGCTCGATGTTGTAGCCAGGCGCTGGGTCGTTGGGGATGCGCAGGGTGCGGGCGAAGCGGTCGAGGCAGTTGCCGATTGCGATGTCCAATGTCTCGCCGAAGATGCGGTAGCGCTGCGCCGCGTAGGCGATGACCTGCGTATTGCCGCCCGACACGTACAGCACGACCGGGTTCTCAGCACCGGTGATGGCGCGGCCCATCTCGATGTCTAATTTGTGCGCGAGCCCGTCAGCAACCGTCGGTCCTCATGGCGATTCCCGCCACACGCGGGAGTCTTGGACAATGGCATACGTCCTACACAGTGGTTGACGCCGATCAACTCCTTCCCCCACATCAGCGACAGCGTGCGCGCGGCGACGGCGACGCTCTGCAGTGGGGCGCCCATGCCGGGGCCTTTGGTGTAGCAAATGCAGTCCAGATCGTCGACCGTTACGCCGGCCTGGCGCATGGCCTGCTTGACCAGGCGCACCACCCAGGCGCGGTGGTGTTTGGCGACATCCTTGGGCAGAAAGCCTTCACCCGGCGGCGAGTTGTAGGTGTGGCGCAGGTTCGCCAGCACAATGGGCTCCTTGCCCGGGGCGGGATGCGAGATGATGCCGACACCAAGCTTGTTGGCGCTGCCTTCGAGACCGAGTGCGATCATGGTGCTGGCGTGCGTCGCGGCGGGGCACAAGGGCAGTGAGATGTTTGAGAAATGGTATCGATAAGATTGGCCCAAGCATGAGCTGGCGGGAACAATGGTGCGTCCGAGGCGTCCGAGGCGCTAGTGGGACGCTAGCCGGGCTTACTGCTCACTGTGCGTGCGTGCTGCTGCAGGAATATTGTCTCCCGCTTGTTGCAACCACTCACTTGTCGCCCCGCTCTCCGGCCACACTGCTGTCTCCAGCGTGCGCTTCACTCCCGGAGAAATGGCGCCCCAGGATGATTTCAAGGAAAGGTCGTCCGCTTTCATGCGCTGGCTCCCTTCCGCTTCCGCAACGGTCTCCGAGAAGGTCACACTGGACGACTTGAGGCACCGGGGTGCTGGCAGAGGCCTGGGTATGTCTATGCCCAGAGATCCACGGCCCCTCATGAGCACTCTCCGCTCTCTCGCCTCGTTTGACTCCACGTCCAGACGCTGACTTGCCACTCTTCAGTTGCCGTGCAGGACATCCAGGAGGGCGAGGTGCTCTTCGCCATCCCCCGCTCCGCAGTCCTTAGCGCTGCCAACTCCTCCCTGTCCACCACTCTACCCCAAATCTTTGAAGACTTGGACCCATGGAGCACGCTCATCGTCACCATGATATACGAGTATCTGCGTGGCGACGCCTCGCCATGGAAGCCTTACTTCGACCTCCTTCCGGCTCATTTCGACACCTTGATGTTCTGGTCCGACGACGAGCTGGCCGAGCTGCAGGCCAGCGCCGTTGTGCAAAAGATCGGCAAGGATTCAGCCAACGAGCTGTTCAACGGCACCATCATCCCCCTTCTTCGTCGCCACGCCAACGTCTTCTTCCCCGACCCAAATGTCGCCCAAGGGGTCACCGACGACGAGCTCCTGGCATTGGCCCACCGCATGGGCAGCACCATCATGGCCTACGCCTTCGACATTGAGCCCGACCAAGCACCCCAGGAGGTCGACGAGGACGGCTACGCCTCGGAAGAGGAGGACGAGGCTCTGCCTAAGGGCATGGTGCCCCTTGCTGACATGCTCAATGCCGACGCCGACCGCAACAACGCACGTCTCCACTACGGACCCGACGTCCTGACCATGGAGGCAGTCACCGACATCAAGGCCGGCGATGAAATATTCAACGACTACGGTCCCCTGCCTCGCAGCGACTTGTTGCGGCGCTATGGCTACAGCACTCCTTTCTACGAACAGTACGACGTCGTCGAGATCCCTACCGACCTCATTGTCGAAACCTTCAAGGCCGAGGCCAAACTTTCCGATCAAGAGATTGAGGAAAAGGTAATAAAACAAAACTCCGCAAAATATTGTCACGAACCATTTTTCGCTTACTCTGCCGACCCCCCGCACAACAGCTCGCCTACCTCGAAGACCAAGACCTGTTCGAGACCGGCTACGACATCGGCCGCAACCCCGAACAGGACCCCGCGGCCGTCGCAAGCCCCGAGCTGGGCCTCTTGCTCGCCACGCTCCATCTCCCGCACGCCGACTTCCAGCGCATGCGGAAGAAGGGCAAGTTCCCCAAGCCGGACCTCACCCCTCAGACGGCTGCCCTGCTGCGGCAGGCCGTCGCCAAGCGCGCCGCTCAGTACCCCACTTCCCTTGCCGAAGACGTCCATCGTGTGTCTTCGGGCGCCGCCGACCTGGGCAACGCCAGGAAGGCCATGGCCCTCGCGGTGCGGATCGGCGAGAAAGAGATCCTAGAATGTGCCGCAAATCTGTTGGCAAAGGCGGCGGCGGCGACGGCACCCAACACGACCAAGAGGGACGGCGACGAAGGCGGTGAGAGCTCGTCGAACAAGAGAAGGAGAGTCGCCTGATCCACGATCGCAATTCGTCCTTGACTGTGGAGAAACAAGCGAGGAAGAAGGGTGCGAAAGCGAAAAAACACACAAAGGAGAATAACGGAACTGAAAAAAAAAGGCTTGATTCACTCGGCTCGCCGAGTCTCAATTGCATTCGGCTATGGGTTTCGTTTCCCCTTTCGACGATCGCTCGCCCGTCTCCGTCGATGCGCTATTCTACATGGTGGAAGCAGCCCAATTTTCGCCTTTCCAACGATTTGACACCATGACCGGACTGACGACCCTTTTCCTCCGCATGCATACTGTTCGGCACGTGCGTCCGGCTCACTTGGGAATCTCTCCTCCACTGACTACTGTACATAAAACAAAAGCCTGCCTTCTTACTGGTCTGGAGAAGAAAGCAAAAAAGAATATCCCTAACCCGTTGATCCGACAATGGTATATCCGTCTATCGTTATCGTTCTGGAAAGAAATGGGTGGCTGAAAGAAGAGGGGGATGACTCGGGGTTGCGGTGCGTGCCGGTAAATTGGATTTTCCTGCATCGATCGGGATTGTGAAGAGCTTGGGAATGGTGAAGAGCGGGCGGTATCTCGGCACGGCACTTGGGCGGCATTGTTAGGATGGCAGATCACACCCTTTTCTCCTTCAGCTGGGCCCGGTTGTTATCCTCTGTGGTGTTGGCTGGCCAGCTTGTCCAGGGTGTGGTGATCCTTGCGCAGCTGCGGCTGCTGCAGCAGCCAAAGTCCGCCGGGCTACCGCTTGATGCATTGCGGCCTCCCTGGAAACAGACCTGTCCATCAGGATACGGTATTTGATTGCAGCATCAGCGTAAAAGTCGATGGGGATGACGTCTTCTTCTTCGTCGCTGTCCCGGTCGTACTTGAAGCGCTCTGCTACACGATCGTCATTGTTCTCATCTGCGGGCCGCTTCAGTCCTCGCCGATCTATCATGAGACGTCCGCCACGGCCTGTCCTTCGCCTGAATGACGGCCGTCCAACAAAGGTTTCCTGGGGCGGAGTGGCGTAGCGGATCAGAGTGCTCTCGTCACCACGTTTTTCAGGTTGGGCAGGGTGCTGCTTGTTGGCATCTGCTGCCTCTTCTGACGACACTGACGCAGGAGGCGTTGGCAAGTACTCTGTGATGGCGGCACGAAATGCCGGTTGGCTCTCTTCCTCGAGAGGCGGCGTGATGGCTCGCCAAGTCACGTCCACGTAGTGTTTGTTCCACTCGCGATGCTTCTCCTTGTTCGACTCGATCGAGCGGGTAATCTCGTCTTCCCGCTTCGCGAGCTGCTCCTCCAAGGTGATGAGGTCGTTGTCCAGAGGACGACCATCGACACGGGAGAGCTGAGGTTTGGAGACCATACCAGGAGGGACACGATGGCCATTTGGATCGAGCTTCGGCTTCGGCTTCGGAACAGGCTGTCGACATCGTTAGCATCGCGCCCGACAAGAAGGTACGTGGAACGGTGAGTCTCACTCTCTGGTTGATGAGATCTTCGTCGTCACCCTTGATGCCAAGATTGCGCTTGGTCTCTTTGACCTCCATCCGCTTCTCGAAGATTAGTCTGTCATTGCCCAGCTGGTCTCTCCGTCCATATTCTCGCTGCTTCACAAAGTACATCAGTTCCCTCGCCTGCTCGAGCTCGTGCCTCAGCTTCTTCAGCTTCTCGGTCACTTGGGCATCTCTGCCGCGAGTCTTGCGAGCCTGGCGGACTTCGCGGCGTCTGAAGCAGACGTACGGATCCGAGTCATCAGTCTCAAGGTTGGTCTCGAACTTGAGCATTGGCGTCAAGCTACGGCTGCCTCGCTTTATCCGCTGTTGCTTCCAGTAGTCGTAGATGTCTTTTGCGAACTTCCGCGCAGGATCACTAATGGTCTCATCGAAGCTGTTTTCAAACTCCTCATATGGCAGGGCTGGTGTGTTGTCTACAGCAGCGAAGGGCTGCTTCTCCTGCGCCGTGCGCTCGAAGAAGTCGAAGACCTCCTCGAACCAGTCCTCAGTGCACTGCAGGCCAGCGGGCTTCTTCGCGTTCAGAGCTTTGAGCGCAACCTCATCCTCACTCGTCATGCAGTACTGCGTACCTTTGCAGTCTTCGACGGTCGACGAGAAGCGGATGTACGTGGCGGGCTGCACCCACCGTTTCGGATACACATCGTCATACTTCAGCTTACTCACGGTGGCATCGGGGGTAGGGATGTAGAGCTGCGCGACCTGGCCGCCGACGGCAGCCGCGTTGATGACGGCTTGGAGATGGTGTTCCTAGGGAGCTGGTCAGGGTCCTGGCTTCTCAACCGGTAGGAGCAACACGTGACAACAAAGAGATAGGACGTATCTGTAAGTGAGGTAAGTTGGGAGTGCTGTTGGGAAACTCACTATCTCTTCGCCCTTCTCAACACCGGTCTCGACCTTTGGGATGTGACGCTGCGCCTCTTCATCGGCGAGGTTTTCGACCTCACTTTCGCGCAAGATGGCCAAATTCTGCTTGGTGGACAGCTTGCGCTGACGGAAGCGCTGGCTAGAGATGCGCTGCGTCATCTTGGCTGCTGCGAGCGAGGCTGACGGTCGCGGTGGTGATTATTTGTTGCTGCAGCCTACAGGCGTAAGGTGAGGCCTTCCATGTGACGACAAAAATTAAAATTCAGAAACTTGGAAAGCAGCCTGCTTTGGAGGTATGATGGTTGCTGCGAAATTAGAAAACGAATGAACAGGGCCGGTCGTGAAGGTAGACTGGTCGGCGTGTGAGAGAGAGAGTACGGGAAAATGCCGATATCGACTGTTTCGCCGGGTTGGCTGCGGGAACCGCTGGCGCGATGCGTTGGTGGCCCGCGGTCGCGGGTGAATTGTGGTGCAGAGGCGGACAGGAATTTTTTGTCTGGGCGGTCGGGCACCCCCTTGCGAATCCCCCACTGCGAGCGACGTGGAGGAAAAGCGACGCGATGGCTAAGGCAACACGTGTCGCGCACGCCGCCTCAACGCGCTGCAAAACTCGCGGCTGCACCGGGAGGCGAAATTTCAGTCGCTCAAATGTCGGTTTGCGACTTTTCCGGGAGTTTTGCGATGGATTTTGGGGCAGTTCTTGATGAAGTCGGTGGGTTGGGGCGACACGGTGGTTCGCCGGTCGCAGCGCAGCGCAGTGTGTGAGTGAGTAGGGGGGGCGCGGGCGCGATGAGCGACCGGGCTTAGGGTGGGTGGTGGCAGCCCGTTTGGCAAGGAACTGGGCCGCCGCGTCGCCGCCTCTGGCTTCGCTCGCGTCACGTAAGCGATCCGCGCCAAGACTGATTGTCTCCTTCTGGTCGTTGCCCTTTCTCACCAGCCTCTCTCTCAGTTTTTTGTTTTTTTTTTCTTGTGCCATGCCCAGCACGACGCTAAATTCCTTGACCACTCACACAAGCAACACATCAGATACCGCTACCCAAACACAAGCCTTGGTTATTTGTGCCGCGCGACTCGCCTTTGCAGGGATTCCGCCCGCAATAGGAAAAGGATGCGGTTCTCACGTAGAAATGGAAGGACGAGTAAAGATGACGGCGGCATGACGATAGGATGGGGGGGGAAGGATCCGGAGAGGAATGCATGAAGCCACAACCAGAACGGAGGCTGGGTAGCGACGCGTGCCACCTCGACGCCCTTTTGTTTTCTTAGACCCCCGTCGCCGCCGAAGGAAAACAAAAGAAAGCCAAGACACTTACACTGCATTGCCAGTTGCCTGTGCAGACCAGAGTCTTTCGCGGCCGTCAACCTTGATGCCAGGGGTATATGCGCTCGCGTTCTCAATTTCTATATTCAAATGGCATTTAGAAGAAGCAAATCAATAGCACCATCGGCATGGCCTCGTCATAATTGCGCCTAATTAATCTTCGTTCTTCTGTTTCGAATGCATCGTTCGTGGTGTCCAGCCACCCTTTACCAATCCCAAGCGGGTATTCTTTCCTGCCGAGCTGTCATCGGTTTTCTCCGACTTGTCCGTTCAGAGGACCAGCGGCTTGTGGGTCGCGGGCTCTGTCGCCATGGCAGTACGCAACAGCGCTGTCAACCGTGATTAGGTGTCACGGTCGTCATGCCGGGCTCGCGAGGAAAAACTCTGTGATAATTAGATCAGTGAAGCAATGTTCACACCGAGAGACTTATTATTCCCCGGTGTCACTCGTTGGCTTGTACATGATAGTCGTAAGAAACTGTTTCTCGTTAGCATTAGGTTCCCAAAAGGTATCGCTCCGATGCAGGCGTGTGCAGTAAAGCCAATCAACATTGGGAGGATGTACCTTTCGTTTGTACCGCGTCGTAGCGCTGGTCGCCAGCACATTATGTTTGATGCTGCTTGTGGCAAGGTGATTGAGCACAGTGTGGTTGGGCATGTTTAGCACGCTGCTGTCATCCTTCATAGGCATGCTTCCGTTCAGAATGCTCTTGCTGAGCATCACAGGGAGAGACGGAGGCGGCGGCGTCGTGTTCAAAACTGCGCTTGCCCTTGCGAATTTGTTCGACTCTTCTTCCGCATCCAGATCGGCCAGGTACTGTGGAATGACGCAGTGATACTTCTTTGGAGGTGCCGGGGCCACAGGGACAGGATTGCTAGTTACTGCGGCTGGCGTCTCCGAGGCTGACGTGTTTGCTTGCGGAATCTGTCGGATTTCAGGTGAAGGAGGTATTATTTGAGGTGGATAGGTGCCTTCGGGTGCTTGTGCCTCTGATTTCTCGTCTGCTGGGCGCTGGTGCCCAGGGATATCCACAGGAGCGGTGGGCTGAGGCTCCTGGATTTGTGGGATATCGTCCGGCGACACTTCTAGGTAGTTGACAAGGATGTTGGTGAAGTCGACGGCTGTGGGCAGCTCGGGGGAGAGCTGCATCTCGTTGTCGACGAGGAATTTGAGGTGATGGGTGCCGGGCTGCAGGTGGATTATGGCAGAGAAAGCATCCTTGTGTTTGCTCGATCCGCTGTAGGCTTCGTCAGTATCTGGTGTAACTCAAGCAGCCTGGCTTGAGACATGAGGCAGCATTGGGGGCAGCGCCGCGGTGTCACCAAAAGCATTGGCATGCTCGCACTTACTTCTTATGCAGTCGAAACTTCTTATTCCATCCTGCAAATGTGCCGGTGACGTAGACCTTCTCCCCGGGGCCCAGCCACTCAACGACGGTGGGCACGGCTGGCCGCAGACCGCCCTCGGTGTCGAAGTTGTCGTCCACCACCTCATCCTCGTCGGCGGTGGTGCTGCTCAGCACCGAGGTGCGGCGGGGAAGCACGCCGTCGATGCTCTCCGGGTCGATCGGGGCCGTCAGGTCGGCAGGCGAGATGATGGGCGACCCGGGCGTGTGAACCTCTTCCTCAATGGGCAGCGGCAGGCGCGGCGGGCGCGCAAATGTCGCGGCCTGCGTGTGATAGGCATCCGACTGCGACGACGGCGCCTCGCCAGCGTCGGGCGGCGAAGACGAGGGCGCGCGGGCAGCCGACTGCGGCACGTCGACGGGCTGGGTGAGGGGCGAGGGCTCCGGCGGCGGCGGCGAGGGCTCGCGCTGGTCCTTTTCGTGGCTCTGGCCGCTGCCCATCCTCTCGAGCGTGGCAATGTCGTGCGGCTTGAGCGTCGGCGTGGCTACCGAGTGGGCGCGGCCACGCGAGTCGGGGCGGAGCGGCCTGGCGGCGGTCGAGTGTGCAGTTGCGCTCTCGAGGCTCGCCGAGGGCGGGGCAGCGCTGGCTTTGGCGTTGGAGAGGGCCTGGATGGACTCGCGGCGACGCGGTTCTCTGCGCACATTGTTCACCGCTTGGTTACTTATCGGCGCGGTCGCGTGCGGCGGGCCCTGGGGCGAGCTGGTGCTCTGGCGGGACGACGAGGGGCTGTTGCCCATCGCTCACGCTGTGTCTCGCGGCGCGCGTCCTGGGGCCGGGCGGCAGCGGGCAGCAGGTCCGATCCGAGTCTGCTATGGCGGTGCGGCAGCCAAAGGCGGGCCTCGTCATGGGCCTGTGACCTGGGCGGGCGATGTGCGTGCGGTGCAGCAGTGGGCAGGTTGCGGAGGCAGGGCTCTGGCGGGTCTGTCTGCCGCAGGAGGAGCGCCGCGTCTGCCGATCGAGCCCCAGGCAATCACCATCCTCCCGCGGCCTCCACCCCCGTCTGAAGGCGCCTTGACGATGTGACCGGCGAGAGGACAGCTCAGTTTGCGACCTGCTCTGAGGTCATCTGCACCTCCTCGGTATGCTCCCTGGCCCAACGAGCCCAGATGACACCTGACCTATCCAGGCTCCACGCCCGTTGATCCAAATCCCCCACTGCAGCCCGCCATGAGCGACGGTACCGCCCTGCTGCTGGCTGTGCCGTACTATCTGTTGGTCGTGCCCGCCTCCATCGTCCTCACCATCCTGTCGCCACTCTACTATGCCCTGCAGTTCGTCCTGCTGCCCTTCATCTACCTTGCGCATTTTGTTTGCCGCGCTGTCGTCTTCCCCTTCGTCGTGGTCGCCAAGCTAGAGGTAAGCCGGTTTTTATGCGTACTTTGCCCCCCCGTTGCCCATCTGATTGCGCCACCAGACACTCTGGGTATACCTTGGCGTTGCGGGAATTGTTGGGGGTACCACTGGTGGCATCCTCTATCTCAGCTTCGGCGTGCTGAAGACCGCTCTCAACCTTGACTCACGCGACGAGTTCTCCGGGACCACTGCTGCGGAGTACAGAGCTGCTCGGCGCAAGAAAAAGGCCTCCCAAGGGAACATTGGCGCTTCTGTGTCGACAGACAGCTCGGGACGACTGAGGGAAACTGCCCTGCTCAAGAAGCGGGACCTTTTGGCCCAGTCGATCATGAAAGAGGATGGCGCAGAGTATTGAACATGATTGACCTTCAGCCGCTCAAATCCTTCTGCGCCTGTATCTAGTTGTACCTTTAGCTTGATGATGGCCTCGACCGCGTCGGTCTGCCTGATCGTAATTCATGGGAATGACTCAGAGCATTCTTCACGGCTCACGAGCAGCTCTTCATCAGCTCAACGGTTCTCCAGCCCGCTTATTGCTAAGCCTATGCAGAGCACTGGACGCACTTATCACCGTGTTTATGTACATACCATTGGTCCTATGAGAGAGCAGTTTATTACAACCAAGATCCATATTCTTTGATGCATCATGATGGGTACTGACGTCAAACTACCAAAGGTATGGATTGCTTCTTTCGATGGGCGGAGATGATCAAGATAAGATATGCTTGAGTTGAGTGCTACCCTGAGTCAGCACGGACCTGACATGCGCGACTTCCTTACCTAACGTACAAGTCGGACATCGCCACCATTCCTCTCCACCCCACATCCCACCGCTACGACTTCGAGGTCCTCACCTCCATTTTTCGCAAACCTTGCCACCCAGCTTCCAGCTTCTGCGAACTGCCAGCACCAAGTTCCTCGATTTGCGCCGTTGACTCCACCCCTCCTGAGCTTCACCCAACGTCAGGAAAATGGGGCGCGCTGAAGTCGGCTCCACGAAATGGCAGGCCAACAAGATGAAGTCCAAGGGACTACAGCGACTGAGATGGTAAGTCACTCAACTCATACTGCCTGTACGAAATACGAACGTGCTCTTCGAAAGTGAAAAGCGCATGCCGTGCGGTAGCTTTGGCGATTATATTACTGCCGAAAGATCAGGCCATCAGGCCTGCAATGCAGCTGTCTGCGACAATTCTGAGCTACTCCCTTCGAGATTTAGTCTTTACAATTCGAGGTCTTCACTAGTACTTTGCTGACCGACCACTTGTAGGTACTGCCAGGCATGTGAGAAACAGTGCAGAGACGCCAACGGATACAAATGTTAGCTCGTCCGAGCCCTCGCCGCCTACATGCTTGCTGACCCTAGAAATAGGCCATGTGCAGTCAGAATCTCACGTACGGCAAATGTTGCTTATCGGGGAAGACCCTCGCAAGGCCATAAGCGACTTTTCCCAGCAGTTCCAGAACGGTTAGTTCAGCCGCTCTAGAGGCATTGCGAGTGCAACAGAATTAACACATTGTCTAGACTTCCTCCAGCTGCTGCGGACAGCCCACGGAGAGAAAAAGACAAGTAAGCAATCAAGTTCCATTTACTACGCTACAGACATCCGATTCCACCTACTGACATCGGCTTTACACAGATCTCAACCACTTCTATCAGGAATACATTAGAAACAAAGGTAAGAACTACTCTCTAAAGACAATCTACTGTATCTGACGTTTTGCAGAGCATATCCATATGAATGCGTAGGTGGCACACGTCGGTACTTGCTAGCTGCTCTTTCTGACCCTTTTATAGGACTAAGTGGCCGTCACTTACCGAGTTCGGCAAATATCTCGGAAGAGAAGGTATCTGTCGTGTATCTGAGGACGAGAAAGGGAACGGCCTTTGCGTTTCATGGATCGACAATAGCCCTGAGGCACTGCGGCGTCAGGACGCCATTCGCAAGAAAGAGCGGCAGGAGAAGGGCGACGAGGAGCGCGAGCAGCGCATGATCCAAGAGCAGGTTGAAAAGGCGCGCGCTGAAGTGAAGGTGGATGCTGAGCGGCACGACGAGAACACACAGCTGCAAAGGAAGGAGGGAGAGAAGATCCAGTTGAACCTCAAGCCATCAGTCGCAAAGACACCAAGCCCACCTCAGGCCACCGGCCCATCCCAACCACCGGATGGAGGATCCCAAGCGCAGGCTGCCAAGGAAGCGGTAGAGACGGGAGAGAAAGAGAGCGCTGCTGCTGCTCCGGCGAAGCCCACATTCTCCATGGGACTTGGTAACGGTAAACCCAAGAATGTGTTCTCGTCCAAGAAGAACCCTCTCGCAAGCAAGAAGGTTGCTGTCAAGGAGCAGCCAAAAAAGATGAGCGAAGCTGAGCGGATTATGAGGGAGGAGATGGACAGGAAGCGTCTTCGGGAAGGCGGAGGACCCGGTGGGGGAGCTAAACGTCAGCGGATAGGGTGAGCTGAGTGTATGCCCTTCTCCTTGTCCGTCGGACAGACGTAATTTGATTTAGCACGGCGCTGGGGCTACCTTGAATGGGCATTATCGGTTCAGGCCGGGTTACGGCGAAGCGGCGGCATGATGGCGCTTCTCCGCTAGAGCAAAGTAGAATTCATTCATCGGAAGAGCACGCTTCATAGCAGCGATGGTGATCAGACGCAGGTTCGCGGCCGGAAGCGGCGGAACGGTTATGAAACTGGCCGTTTGCCGGCGCGGTAGCGTCGCAAGTGAAGGCTTGTCTCTTCCATGTCGCGCGGAGACGGACACGGACACGCGATTTGTCGCGGCAGGGCAGAATGCGATGGCGTTTCGTAGCGGCCGCGTCACCTTGGCCTCACAGCGCCTAACGCTCGCCAACGCACGAGCCACGACAAGGAGACATGGAGCACACCATCCATCGGTGCAGCGTGAGAGAGCGAATGCGAGGGAAGGCGGGCGCCCATCGTCGCAGGCGGCGCTGCAGTCAACGGTTTCGCAAGGCGTTTTTTTTTTCTGGGGCCCTGGGCCCTGGCCCTGGCCCAAGGCTCCGCACGCAAGCTGAGCCCCAGCCGCACTAGACCCGCAAGCGCGCCTAATTTCGGCTCAGATGTGCGCTGCTCCAGCCTGCACCGCCGCCCTCCTTGGCCACCAGTTCACCTCTCCTTCAACGCCGTGGGTCAGTCCTCTCCTTCTCCGGTCCTTCACCGTGCTCCCGCCCATGGCTTGATCTCCTACCGGCTTCTTAATCGCACCTCGCGCCTGCCCCGGTCCCGTCGACCTGCTGCCCCGTTCCGCCACCCCGTACGGCATTTTAATTCCACTCCACCCCACTCTACACCGCTTTCACCATGCGCAAGGGCGTGCTTATTTTCCTCGTCATAAACCTCATCGTCATCGGCGTGCTCGTCCACAACGTTTGGACCCTTCTTGAGCTTCTCGTCGTCGATGGCTCCGAGGACCGCATCTCGCGCGCTGAGCTTCCGGCCCCTAACTCGGGCGCCATCAGCGAGCGGCCCCAATTGATCCCCAAGATCATCCACCAGACTTACATCAACGAGAGCATCCCAGAGCGCTGGCAGGAGGCACAGAAGAGCTGCATCGATCTGCACGAGGACTACGAGTACAGGCTATGGACAGACAAGAAGTCTCGCGAGTTCATCGCCGCGGAATACCCATGGTTCTTGGAGACCTTTGACGGCTATGAGTTCCCGATCCAGCGTGCCGATTCGATTCGCTATTTCGTGCTCGCGCACTTCGGTGGCATCTACATTGATCTCGATGATGGCTGCAACCGCCGCCTGGACCCTCTCCTCTCATACCCAAGCTGGCTTCGCCGCACCGTTCCTACCGGCGTGTCCAATGACGCCATGGGTGCTGTCCCGCGACACCCCTTCTTCCTCAAGGTTATCGATGCGCTGCCAAGATACAACCGTAACTGGTTGCTGCCTTACATCACTGTCATGGGTTCGACGGGTCCGCTCTTCCTCAGCGTCATCTGGAGGCACTACATCAACGAGGGCGCCGCGGCTGCGGAGGATGCCGAGATCCGCATCCTGTTCCCTGACGAATACAACAACCACCCGTGGAGTTTCTTCACGCACCACCTCGGAAACAGCTGGCATGGTGGGGACGTGAAGCTTATTTTCTGGGTACGACAGCTCCGTCAAGGTATATTGAGCCATTTGCTAACGTTCTTTTCTCCAGATGGCGCGCCACTGGTTCTTCCTCACCGTCCTTGGATTCATCATTGGTTTCTCGGTCATCGGAAGCCTCTGGTGGACGTACCGTTGCATGTCCCATCAAAGCAGGAGAGGCGGGATCGCCCGTTTCCTGCCTATTCCGGGGACTCGCCGCTCCGGAGATGCCGAGTATGAGCTTGTTGGTCGGAAAGACGATGATGACCACAAGGTCTGATGCTTGGACAACCGCATTCAAATTCTTCCAATCATCCATGTCGACCCATGAAACCCAATACTGAGATTTAATACGGCGGTGTTCACGGCTCGAACTGCCATTCTTCGATAATCTTCTTATATTACCTTCGTTGTACAGTCGATCACGAACTTAGCGTCTTGGCGTTGGCGGAAGTGCTCAGATACGAGGAAAGACGGGCGATCCGGCCCGGCAACTACAAAAAAAAAAGAGCTGTTTGGGAATGTTTGTCAGGCGTTCGGGCGTGACTGCAAAGAAGTCGACGATCCGGAGGTATATAAAGACACTGGACTCGTTCCCCGGACGTACGATGAGGGGATTGTAGTCAAGAGAGTCTCTTCGCATTTTTACGGGGAGGGAGAAGCCCCAGCATCCTAGCTATCATGTTTTACGTGCACCAAGCCGTTAAGGCAAACTTTTACGCCCGTTCAATGAAACACTGTCTAATACAGATGCCTGTAATAACACGACTTTCTTTTGCCTTGGCCTAATGGCCAGCCTATGCGATGCGTCTGAGTGGCAAAGCGCCACTGCCAGGTTTTCATGGCCAAAGTGAGAAAACATGTGTCGAAAAACAAAGGTTTGTTTGGATGAGGATTTCCCGAGGCCGGGCAACGGCCTGCAAACCATAGCAACCGTTATCGTAATCGGCGGTCGGGAGACGCTTTGGGAGCGGTGAGACGGTAGGCGCTTGTCATCATGCGTCATTGCGGTAATGCTAATCAACGGTAAATTGAAGCACTGGATGACGGTTTCCTGCGGCGGGGAATCCCCTGCCCCAGCGGCAACAATCGTCCCAGCCAAATGATGAGATGCGCAAACCCGTTCGAGATGGCAGGTTGCGGGTCGGCACTGGACGACCCCGGTCGCGCGCAATCGGCGGGGGATTGCTCCGAGATACGGGACGGTTAGCGCGCCAAGCAGATGTGCGGCGGGTGGAATCTCTCGAATCTTGTGATGCTCGTGGACAGGGCGGCGCAGCAGGCTGGGGTGCCGGAGTCAGGTTTCGCGCGATGTGGTTGCCACCAGCATGCAGGGAGGCTGCTGGCGCGCGACGAGGTTGGCTGCCGCAGTCGCCTCACAGGGACCGATCGCCAGCGGCGCGCCCGTAGAACCACTTGAAACACACGATCATCGGCCAGTGATATCAACGGTGTCGCGAGCCGGCAATAGCAGCGTGATAGTCGGCGGCACAGGAACAGCAAGCAGGCCGCCCACCGCTTGCCGTGCTATTTTTACGGGCTGCCGGGCGCGACTGCGGCGGCTTAAGGGGCGGCTGCCGGGCGGCAGCTTCGCGCGACGGGACGAGGTAAACAGCGCGACCAGACACACACCGCGGTCCTCGCATGCCTCCCTACTAAAACACCACTGCGCAGCAAACGGCTCCGCGCCAAATCCCAGCAGAGCGCTCGCGCACAAGCACCACCCGGCCGGGCCAAGCATTTTCCACGGCTCCCTCGCCGCGCACGCACCGTAGCCCAAAGTCCAACCGCGCAGATCGGGGCAGCGTCGTCGCTTCTTGGCGCGACCCTTCCCCTGTGCTGCACCACGCCCCAAGCCAACTTTCTTCACCACAACACCGGCATCCTCCACGTCAGCGCCCTCTCTCGCTCACGCGTGCCGCCCCGTATGAGCCTGCATTGAACGCCGACACTCGCTCTCGCCGCGTCAAACGCTCGCTCCAGCAATCTGCTCGCCATGGCTGAAAAGCCCAAGTACGTCCCCCTTGGCCCAACCCTCTAGCCAGCTGCTAATCGCCCTGTAGCATGCTCACCTCCGCGTGGCGCGACTTCTGGCACACCATGACCTCCAACGACCGCCATGCCTCCCACGACTCTCCTTTCCGCACCGGCCAGCATGTCCCGCTTCCCCAGAGCCGTCATACGCCGCTCACCTCCGTCGCAACCAGCGCAATGGAGTCTCGCACCGACTTCAACTCGCCCTACGCCCAGGACGAGCCTTCCGCCAACGGCTTCGTCAACTCGCCCCGCGCCCCAATGTCCCCTTCGTCTCCATACTCGCCCGGCATGCGTTCCAGCATGGCCCGTCCGCCCGACGAGAACAACCCCACGATGGACGGTGTCAACTCGGGTGAGATCCAGATGCAGAGCTTCAGCGATGGTCTTCCGCCGCCTCCGCCGGTCGGCCACTCTTGGAAGCGCGTTGACCGGTGGCTTGAGGATCGCTTTGTGGAGCTTTGGGACAATATGTGCGAGGGTGCCACTCACAACGATGTCAATGAGCTGGAGCACATCCTGGACGTTACTCTGCCCGTCGAGGTACGCGAGTCACTTCAGATCCATGACGGTCAGGAGCGTGGTGGTCTGCCGACAGGCTTGTTCTTCGGGTGCATGATCCTGGACTGCGAAGAGATAGTCATGGAATATTCCAATTGGCGCAAGGTCAATGAGGATGTCCTCGCCGCCCAGCCCTCTTACCAGGCCCCCCAGGTGCCGATCAAGGCCGTTGCTGGTCCCTCGTCCTCCCCGGCACCGACCGATGCGCAAAAGGCCAACAATCCCATGTGGAGACAGGACTTGCTCTCGCGTCAGGACTCGCAGCCGCCGAACGCAATTCAGAAGGTCTATGCTCACCCCGCCTGGATCCCTCTCGCCCGCGACTGGGGTGGAAACTGCTTGGCTGTCGATCTCGCGCCTGGCCCCGCTGGAAAGTGGGGACAGGTCATCATTTTCGGTCGCGACTACGACACCAAGTTCGTCGTCGCTCGTTCTTGGGCCGCCTTCCTCGCTCAGTTCGCCGATGACCTGGTCTCCGACAAGACATACGTGGATGAGGAAACCATGGAAATGAAACTCAAGATTTTCGCGAAGCAGAACGTTGAGCCTCCGTACCTTGAAATTCTCCGCTGGCGTGCCGACCAGAAGTATGGCCGCAAGCCCAAGAGAAGGCCTCAGAGCACGCTCTCCATCAACCCCAACGCCCCCCCTGCCTCGAACGGAACCAGCCCGTATGGTAGCCCTGGCTCTGGTGGTGAAGATAGGGGTCGCTCGCCTCACAGGCTGAGCAGGAATGGCACCAGCCCTCGTGTGCCTATCTCAAGTCCTCTGGCCCGTGTGGCAGAGGAAGCCCCCCCGGCGGTCAAGGTCCACACGGACGAGGAAAAGCTCATCGAGATGAACACGCCCCGGCCCAGCTCTGACCTGAACTCCAACAACGCAAGTCAGAAGAACAGCATGGAGAGCGACAAGGAGAACGGCAGCGAAAAGGGCAAGGGTAAGAGCGTGGTGTCGTCGGAAGAGATGAAGACTGTCGAGATATAAGCGTCTCGCCGCTCTGCATCGTCCAAAGCTTGTCACGAGCGGCCATGTCTTACATTACGGATTACAAGAGCAAATGATACATTAAAGACACATCTTCGGAGTTGGGTTTGGCAGTTGACGACGGTGATCGAAGCAACAACGAATCTCACTCATCATGAGACCTGGGGGAGAAGGAGTGGGTTATGTCCTTACGCTTGCTTCTACGGGGAAACATCCAAGGTGCATCAAAATCGTCGGCAACAATTCTTCGTTTTCCCTGGCAGGGGCACACTAATCTGCTTCAACGGGCTGCAATTTCCAACAAGCAGGCCCGTTCGACCTGACCAGACCGGCCGGTTTTATTACTGCTGCTGCTTTCGATTTCTCGGCTTCGCCTTCGGCGGGGCGAGCATGGGCTGCTTGGCGGACCTGGGCTTTTTTTCCTCCCTTTCAACTTGCATTGGTGCTTTTGCTTTCAATTTTGCAAAGCTGTGGGTTTCTGCTTGGCTAATCGGAGTTCAGTCGAGCTTTATATCAGTCAGTAAGCGAGCCAATCTTGTTTCTACTTCATACCTGGTTGCCGCAATCGTTGACGACGGCGGCGAACTGGTGCTCGGCGCTTCCTTCAAAGCTCCCCTTTGCGCAAATGTGTGTAGTTGTACTAGCAGCAGCAGTGATAGATAAACACAAAGCTCGTCATTATATTCCATGAGGCAGTGCAATTTTGAAGCAGCGGCAGCAACGTTTTGGTATCGGGGGTATTGTAGATTAATTCGGGGGGATTTTCTTTTGGCTTTGGTGAGGTTCATTGTTATGGAAATGAAATGAGAAAGGAATATCAAATCTACTAAATGGTGAAAGCCAGGTACAGTACCCCAATGGGTCTGTAGAAATTTCCTTGTCCACGATCCGCGAAGGATACTACTCGACCCCTCCATGCATGGACGTTCAAAGCAATTGGCAAGGATGCTGTAGACATGACGGCTCTGGAAGAAGGGGGCAAAGTTTCTCTCTGCAACCCACTGTGGGACACTTCTCCAGGACATGAAGCATGTGGGTACACTGTATCATTGGCTAGCGTTTCGAGGTGCGGGTACGCCGGGGCATGGGTGGGTAAGCGACGTGCACGTTTGCCCGCGCAATCGGAGCCGACGGCTATACACAGACGCCCTTTTCGTGCCGTACCGCTCTGCCGTCGGACGAAAAGGCCTGTGGTGCGAGGGACAGGAGAGCGGGCTGCGGTGGATGCCGCGTCTGTGAGCGTCCGATAGGCGTGTGGCACGGCCGTCCAGCGCCCCCCCTTTTTAACACCCACCTACATGCGGCCCCGGCTGTCTTCTAGAACTCTCGGGGGAGAAGCGAAGACGGGGGAAAGGTTGGAAATGAGCCAAGGAGCGAATTTGAGGGGGGTCCTTCTTACGTTATACCAGCTTGTTACGACTACATGGTCTATTATGTATCTGTATCAACACCACCGCGCCCCCCTCATCAGAACTTCTCGCACGCGGGCCGCATGTCCAGCTCGTGGGTCCACAGGTCCGGCTCCTGCTGGTGCAGCCACAGGTACGTCTTGCCGACGGACTCGGCGCTCATCTTCCTGCCGGCGCGCTGGTCGTCGCCGTACGCGTCGGCGATGGCGCCGTTGGCGATGGTATGGGCGACGTGTATCCCTTTCTCCGACATCTCGCGGGCCAGCGTCTGCGCCAGCTGACGCACCGACGCGCGCCCGGCGCCGTAGGCTGCAAACTGGGCGGAGCAGCGCAGCGCTCCGAGCGTACCGGTGAAGATCAGAGTGCCTTTCTTTGCGCCGCTGCCGTCCGACGAGGCGAGCGGGGCGGCGCCATGGTCGGCGAAGAGGCGCTTGATGGATTCTTGCGCGAAGGTGAAGGCCCCGCCGACGTACGTTTCTAGAGAATCGATGAAGTCCTAGGGGGGGACGATCAGTCAACTGGGCTTGAGGTGTGCAATTTTATTTTCTTTTTTCGGAATACCTCATGGGTCTCTTCGAGAAAGGGCTTCTTGCTGCTGTGTTTGACGCTATAAATTGCCAGACGAAGCTTCAAGTCCTTGAACGAAGGGTGCTTTTCGATATCGGAGAAGGTCATCTCCAGAGAATCGGGCGATTCGTCGGTGGGGAATGCCTCGAGCACAGCTCCTGGGGCAGAAGAGCGGAGACTCTTGGTGAGCTCCTGAAGAGGCTCAGGGCGTCGGGCGATAAGTGCGACGGCGAGGTTGCCGTGAGAGGGGTGGGCAAGGATTCGAGCTATGCCGGCGCCCTTGAAACCATCAGATCCTGGACGCAGGGGCCAGTTGATGGGTTGGAGCTTACGGTATTCGGGCCTGCGCCCATGAGGATTGCCAGTCCTGATGGAGCCATTGCTGTATATTGCGAGCCGCGAAGCCGAGTGGATATAGAGAGACAATGCTACACCTGCTCTCGGTGTAGCTGTGGTTGCGTTCAAGAAAGCGGGAAGGTGCAGTGATAATCCATGACGTCATCTTGCTGGTATAGGTAGGAGGCATGGAATGTGTATGCAACCGAGTGCGGCTCTTTACCCCAAACGGATGCCGCAGCGGACTTAACGGAGCATGGACCGAACTCGACGAGTCTCCAAAGCCCTGCTTCGACGGCACTCGGGCAAATGGCGTTCAGCAAGCCGTACCCTTTGGAGAATAATGCGTTCAAGCGAGGCCGGGATCTCTCGATAGCTAAGCGTGAGCAGCGATGGCCTCGAAGTCGACAGCACAGTGGCCTACGGCGATCCTTTGTGTGGGCAATTGAAGCACGTGTACCGACGTAGATGTAGGTTCAAGCAACCTTTCACCATGAGCAGCTGAAGCAGATACAGCGATGTAGGTAGGTCAATTTCTTTGCTGGACAAAGGCAGCGCTCGAGCTGAACCGGGAACGGCTGCCGGTGGATATGGCAGGCATGGCGCAGGGTCAATGACAGATGCCAGTCCCACGTGCGTCTCGAGCTGATGAAGCAGCGGTGGGATGGCGCAGCGACAGGCGGAGGGAGAATCCATGTGGCTTACGTAGCGCTTGGCGGCGCAGGTTGCCGCGATCGGCAGCGACGAGGGACAGCTGTGCAGCTCCAGGCACACTGCCACTGCAGCTTCAGCCCAGCCCATGCAACCCCGCCGTCCGACTCGACTGTCACGCCTTCCGCCATTGCACCCTCAACCACAAGCGCGCGCCGCGCCCAAAGCCCACCATGGATATCGTGCAGTCCGTGTCGGGCTACATCACCAAGATGGTGTCGGCCGGCGACAGCTCCACCGGCTCTCAGCCGGCCAAGATGAAGATACTACTGCTCGACAGCGAGACGGTAGGTCCGTCGCCTCGCCCGCCAGCAGCAGTGCGCCCGTTGCTGATGCTCCAAAGGTCCCCATCGTCTCGACCGCCACCACCCAGTCAGCCCTGCTCAGCCATGAAGTCTACCTCACCGAGTGCGTCCAAAGCCCGTGCCAGCCCTCGGCCCCGCTGACAGAGAACAAGCCGCCTCGACAGCCAGACGCGCGAGAAGATGCGCCACCTGCGCTGCCTGTGCTTTATCCGTCCCTCGCCCGAGTCCATCCAATTCCTCATCGACGAGCTGCGCGAGCCCAAGTACGGCGAATACAACATCTACTTCAGCAACATCATACGCAAGTCCTCGCTCGAGCGCCTAGCCGAGGCCGACGACCATGAAGTCGTGCGCGCTGTGCACGAGTACTTTGCCGACTACCTGGTCGTCAATCCCGACCTCATGTCGCTCAATCTGCAGCACAGGATATGGAGCACCAACCCGGACTTGTGGAACCCGGATGCCCTGCAGCGTTCTACCGAGGGCATCATCGCCCTGCTGCTGTCAATGAAGAAGCGGCCTTTGATCCGCTATCAAAAGGATAGTCTCCTGGCCAAGAAGCTGGCAACCGAGGTCCGCTATCAGATGACCCAGGAGGAGCAATTGTTCGATTTTCGCAAGACGGACACCCCTCCCATCCTGCTCCTCGTGGACAGAAGAGATGATCCCGTCACTCCGTTGCTCACCCAGTGGACATATCAAGCTATGGTGCATGAACTTATGGGCATAAAGAACGGCAGGGTTGACCTGAGTGATGTACCTGACATTCGGCCTGAGCTCAAGGTGAGTCGACAGAGGTGGCCTGCACTGCTGCTCCGCTGACGGGCATGTAGGAAATCACTTTATCACAAGATCAGGACCCATTCTTCAAGAAGAACATGTACCTCAACTTTGGAGATCTTGGCCAGAATGCCAAGGATTACGTCGAGCAGTTCGCATCCAAACAACAAGGCAGCCTCAAATTGGAGTCCATCACCGATATGAAGCGCTTCGTTGAGGATTATCCGGAATTTCGCAAGTTGTCCGGCAACGTCACCAAGCATGTCACGCTTGTGGGAGAGTTGAGCCGGCGTGTAGGGGAGGACCACCTTCTGGACGTCAGTGAGCTCGAGCAGAGCTTGGCTTGCAACGAAAACCATTCCAATGATGTCAAGGTTGGCAAACCTCCCTATTCTGCTAGGTTCCCAGCTAATGTCTGACAGCATCTACAACAAATCATTTCCAATCCCTCGATAGCCCCGGACAACAAGCTTCGCCTCACCGCAATCTATGCGCTCAGATACCACAAGCACCCTTCTAATTCGATCCCCATGTTGCTTGATCTTCTTGCTGTGGCTGGCAACTTGTCTCGCCACCGAATTGACCTGGTCAACAAGCTCCTACATTATCACCAGTCTTTGCAGGTCACCACGTCTGGTGCAGCGGGAATTCCTGATTTATTCCAGTCCGGCTCTCTGTTCAGCAATGCACAGAACAGGTTCAAGGGCCTCAAGGGTGTGGAAAACGTCTACACCCAGCATTCGCCAAGATTGGAGGGCACACTACAAGATCTGATCAAAGGCCGTTTGCGCGACCATCTGTACCCATTCGTCGATGGCGGTGGCACCACCAGAGACAAGCCGCAAGATATCATCATCTTCATGGTGGGCGGCGCGACGTATGAGGAAGCGAAGATGGTTGCGCAGGTCAACGCTAGTTCACCCGGCGTCAGGGTGGTTCTTGGTGGCACTTCGATACACAACAGTATGAGTTTTCTGGAAGAGGTTGAGGATGCTGTTCAGTCTTGGCCTGAGCCTACCCCGGCCACGGCGGCTGGACGGTTGAGAAGAGAAATTGGGAGATAATGTGCATACGACAAGACGGCGTAGCGCGGCGTTGGTGGTTAATTTTGTAGTACCTGCCATGGCAGGTCACAGGGTCTCGGGATAGTTGGTATGCATAACGCACAAGCAAACTACTTTTGGTGCTTGCTATGGTTCTTTCCTTTCTTTTCCCCCAAATGCAACATCGTGCCAGCACCCATGCACTATAAAATTCTACTTGCTCTTAGGTTGAATTTGCCGTTCTCTATTGATAGTGATATATTTCTAACCACTATCAAATCCGCAGTGAGACGGAATAGCATCTAAAAAAAATTCATAACTAGGTACAGCATCCTCTGCAGGCCAATGGGGTGGGGGTTTGCCATGCGGTCAGACCGCATTATTTGACCGGCACCTCACATTTATTACGTTCATGCTGTCCACCCCACTTTTGAGACCAACACCATCGCCGCTCATCAGTCTTTCGCGGATGGTGATGAACTCAAGGCTATCACGCGTCCTCCCAGCATTGCTGCAGCCGGTAAGTCGAGAATTCGGTGCTCCAAGGGAGAGGGGAAAGTAAGTGCTTAACTCCTGACCTACTTTGGAAGAGGACGATTACGTTTTTCCCACGGAGAAGCGCCGCGAATCCGAGGATGTCCTTGCACAGATGCGGGCAACGTATCAGTTGGCGCTGTACGCAGGTACCGTGCATGCGTTTGCCACTCGTGGTGATCTGTCAGAAGAAAAACGTCAAGTTTGCGAAGGAGCGGGCTTTTCTGCAAGCTGTTAGATGTCTTTTTGATGAGCATGTCAAGGCCTAAAAGGTCACTTCGTATAGGTTGTGGCGGGAAGCTGATGATGAGGCATGCTTGGACAAGTGAGATTCTGTTGCAATTCACCGCGGTGAAAAAGCTCCTTTGGCGTGCAAGGACTTGGACTTCCAGCTCGTGTCATCGTGGCAGCTTTCCACCAATAGAGCTTCTTTTCTTAGGATTTATTCGATGGCACACGGAGATAAAGGCAATCGGGGACAATGTCCTCACACACCTCACACACACACAGGAAGGAACTGATCTACAGCGATCCTCGGTGCAGGTAGTCGAGACAGATATTTCAACGTAGATGTAGTTTTAAACAGCTTTTCTTCGCGAGCAGGTGAAGCAGATATCCAAACGCAGATGTATTATCGAAATTATATCTACATAAATGAACCTAGATATTGAGCTCCGCTACCCCGTGTAGGTATGTTAATTTCTTTCTGCACCAACTATGCCACAATTCCTTTTCACTGTACTTGAGAAAGCATAAAAAGCATAAGTACGTCTTATTACTAATATGATGATGGTGACATCGCAGTGGCATGGCCTTATTCATTTTCTGTCGACTCACAGAAGCAACTCCTTGCATGCAGCACCGTGACACGGCAGCGGTATTGTTGGCCGCTACCCCCAACCAGCAATGGTGCATGGTGCTGTGTAAAGTACCGTTGAGTGGCAAATAATTGGCGACCATGTAGGCATGCAGCACTGTGCGAGATCGTTGATTTCCAGTTCAACGGGTGATGTTGTAGCGGCCATGGCAGGAACACGAGACTCATGAGATGGTGCACTCACACGTTATATGAAAGAAGGCAGGGGTAGGGTTCAAAATGTGGATGAATGTAGAGGTCTAGTCTGAGTAGGATACTAAAAGGAGGTAATGTGGATAGAAACCGTGAGAACTTTTGAGTTCAGCAAGAACCCATACTGAATCCAACGACCGACCAAGAGTGTGGTATATGTAAGAACCTCAGCCTGAGGCGAGAGAATCCGGTATGCCCCCAAACGCCGCTTTAAATGCAAAATAGCAATGCCAAACCGCGCAATAACCGCCCAAACATCACATGTCGTCTATTTCTGCTTCTCCAAGCTCTGCAAGCTGACCAACTCAAAGTATCTGCCCTTGCGCGCCAGCAGCTCGTTGTGGGTGCCCGACTCGACAACCTTTCCTCCATCGAAGACGTAGATGACGTCGGCTTTCTGGATGGTGCTGAGACGATGGGCGACGGCAAGGGTGGTGCGGCCTTTAGCGGCGGCGTCCAGTGCCGCCTGGACGATTTTCTCCGACTCGGAGTCGAGCGCAGAGGTAGCTTCGTCAAGCAGCAGGATCTTCGGGTCGCGGAGGAGGGCGCGTGCGATGGCAATGCGCTGTTTCTGGCCACCGGAAAGGAGAGCACCTTTGCTACCACAGACGGTGTTGAAGGCCTCACTATATGACAACCGTTAGCATTTGCAAATCCTCTTGGTTGAGTGGTGCACGCGGGGTACTTACGGAAGGGACATGATGAAGTCGTAGATGTTGGCGTCCTTGCAGGCCTTGATGATGGCTTCCTCTGGCACGTTCTCGCGATCCGCTCCGAGCAAGATGTTGTCCCTGATGGTGCCTTGGTACAGCGTGGGTTCTTGGCTAACCAAGGCGATGTAGTTGCGGTAGTCGTTGATGTTGAGAGAGGAAATCTCCTTGCCGTCGACGTAGATGCCACCGCTCAGAGGGTCGTAGAAACGCTCCAGCAGAGCGATTGTAGTACTCTTTCCGCATCCACTGGCGCCGACCAAGGCGACGTACTGGCCAGGCTTGACGGTGAGATCAAGACCACGAAGAACCGGCTGCTCAGGACGTGTCGGGTAGCGGAAGTGAACGTCGCGGAATTCCACGTTGCCCTCCATAGTCTGAATCTTCTCGCCGTCTTGCGACCAGGTGTCGATTTCGGGCTTGCGATCAAACAGTGTTTTCAATTGGACAGCAGCCTGCTTGGCCTTGCCCATGTCCGGAGCGAAACTGAAAATGGTACCAGCCGACTGGGCACCGAAAGTGATGGAAGCAAAACACACGAAGAACTGGAACATTGTGTACTCGCCCGTGCTGATGAGCGTTCCGCCATACCAGAAGCCAAGGGCAGTGCACAGGAACATGCCGGATTGAGACAGTGCATACAGGGTCGAAGATCGCAGAATCGAACGCAAGTTCTTGGAGCCCTGGGCGACTAGTTGCTGATGGTAGTTGGCGTAGACATCCTCTTCACGAGTCAGAGAAGCAACAGTACGGATGGCCGAGGTGGCCTCGCAAGCGTACGAAGCTGACGACTCGTACGCCTTCTTCGACCGCTGCTCGAAGCGAGCCAGAATCCAGAATCGAAGGAAACCACAGCAAAGGAGAACGGGAATCGTCGAAGCGCAGACGAGACCAAGCTTCCAGCCGATGGAGATGCCGAGTGCAAGGGCGCCGATGAGTGTCGTCAGAACGGTGAAGATGGTTCCAAGGGTAGCTCCGCTCAAACCTGCGAGGTTGGTGGTCTCGGTGGAGAGGAAGGAAGTCAGGGATCCAGCGCTGTTTTCGTCCTTGTCAAAGAAAGCGATGTCCTGGCGAAGCATGGTTCGGAATGCAGTGTCACGAACGCGGTGGATAAGCTTCTCAGAGCAGACGGCAAAACACAGACCCTGACCCGTGAAGGAAATCAGTTGAGTGAAGGCCAGCATAAGATACATCAAGCTCCAGAAGTTTGCCTCTGAGCGAAGCTCGCCGTACTGCGACGGTGGCCTTGACAGGGCGGAGATGGACTTGGCGAAGAAGACCGCCTGAACTGGATTACCGCCACCAGCAATGATGGACCAGAACAGTCCCGTCACCATGAGCACCCATTCCTGCTTGTTGAAGCTTGCGATGAGTCTGATGAGTTGCCCAAGAGAGTATTTCTGAGCTTTCTCGGGGTGTTTCTTGGAAAGAGCTACGCTGGATTCCGACTTTCCGGTGTGAGTGCGCTTGAGCCTTGCCGCCAAATCGTCATCTGGGTCAGCGGAGAGCGCGCCCTTGCCAGACTGGGAGGATGTAATGCGCTTGAGTTGCTCGTCGTCGGTTTCAGTGGGCTCGGCTTCCTCCTCCTCGATCTTTTCGTTCGCGGCGGCAATCCTTTGGGCCTCCACAAGGTTGTAGTAGGCGGCCTTCTTCTCCAAGAGTTCGTTGTGGGTGCCCTGCTCGACGATGCGGCCCTGTGACATCACGACGATCTTGTCCGCAGTCTTGATCGTTGAAAGACGGTGAGCAATGACGATTGTGGTACGGCCCTGCGCAGCCCTGTCCAGTGCAGCTTGCACAACACCCTCGCTCTTTGTATCCAGAGCCGAGGTGGCCTCGTCCAGAAGCAGAATCTTCGGGTCGCTGACAATTGCACGAGCGATTGCAATGCGCTGCTTCTGGCCACCGGAAAGCAAGAAACCACGTTCGCCGACGTTTGTCTCGTAACCCTCGGGGAGGGCCGACACAAAGTCATGGGCATTGGACATTCTGGCGGCATTGAAGACCATTTCGCGAACCCTTTCTTCGTCCATCTGCTCGTACTGCGTTCCGATGAGACCATGCTTGATGTTGTTGAAGATGGTAGTGGCGAAGAGGACGGGCTCCTGTTGGACAAGAGCAATTTGTTGGCGCAGCCAGTGCAGGTTGAGCTCCTGCACATTGACGCCGTCCAGCAGGACGTCACCGCCAACAGGATCATAGAAGCGTTCGACGAGGCCAACAATGGTACTCTTTCCAGAGCCGGACGCACCTACGAGAGCAGTGGTTTTGCCCGCCTCGACCATAAGATTAACGCCATCCATGACGGTGACCTCAGGACGGGAAGGATAGATATGCTTGACGCTCCTGAGCTCGACCTGTCCCTGGAGGCTCTCAAGCTTCCTGCCCTCCTTGGAGGTGGGATCAAGGGGCGAAACGCGGTCGATGGTGCTGTACATCTTTGAAGCGGCAGCAGTGGCAGTGGTGAAAGCCTGCAGCCAGGGACCGATGTTTCCAAGGGAGAAGGCGCCAATCATGACGGCAAGGAGAATGGTCAAGACGTCCGAAAGAGACATGTCTCCGGCGACAAGGTATCTGGAGCCCATCCAGAAAGCCAAACCGTAGTTGAGGTAGACGATGGTCATCATGGCACCAAGCATGGAAGCGAGGACAGTCTTTTGCTTCTTGCCCCAGTACTCGGCAACGACGAGGTGCTCGTTGTACTGGCGAGCGAGCTTGTCCTGAGTTCCGAAGGCTACAGCGTTCCTGATGGAGCTGAAGACCTCCTCGACAACGGTGCCTCCTAGGGCGTACGAAGCAAGCGAGTTCTTGTTGTACTTCATGATGAAGGTGGAACCGCCTCCCATGGTGAAGACAATGGCGAAGATGGTGGAGCACAGGATCAGGGTGAGCTTCCAGTACTTGACAAAGCCAATGATGAAGGCAGTGATGAATGTTGCGAGGGCTTGCAGGACGAGGCCGACTTTCTCGGAAATGCCATCCTGGACGAGGTTGGCATCAGCGGTGATCCTGGTGGTGATTTCTCCGGCGCCGAGCTTGTCGAAGTAGCCGACGTTCTGGCGCAGGATGGCGGCGAGGTAGTTCTCCCTGATCCTGGAAGAGATGCGTTCGCCGACGTAGATCCAGCCGACGGTGGCAATGTAGCAGGTGAAGAACTCGCCGATGAAGAGGTAGACAAAGTACAGGACGAACTTGGTCAGCTCGTCGTTGAACTCGCTGTGGGAGATGGTTCCCTGGAACATGCCCTGGAAGGTGCCGGCGAGAGAGCCGAAGACGACAGTCATGAGTGGCAGGACAGCGCCGGCGGCGATGGCGCAGACAGACGAGACGATGATGATTGTCCATTCGAGCTGGTTGGCATAGCGATAGAGGGCCAGGTAGGAGATGCTCACGGCAGGAGTATCGAGCTGCCTCTTCAAGATGGCCCGCTCGCTCTCCGGGAGGTGTGCGAAAGGGTCCGTCTCTTCTTCCTCGCCTTGCTGGACATCGACGTGGTGGGCGGGGACGGGGTTCAGTGCGGGCGCCTCGGCGACGGCGGCGGCCTCGTTGAACAAAGCCTTCTCGTTGTTGGCCGTCACGTCGGTGGCAACAGACGGCGCCTTTTCCGGGTGGAGTTGGTCCCCGTCGCTGGCCATGGTGGGCAGGGGGTGGGCAGGCGGCCCGGGCGTGGTGTTGCGGCTCTCGGTTGTGCAACAGCGAGGGCTGGCGAAAGAGGCAAGAGGCAGCAGGCCAGTCAGTGGTGGGCGACACGGATAACGGCAGGCGTCGAGGGCGGGTGCGAGGCGAAACGGCGTGGGTGGCAAGCTCGCATGGCTGGGCGCTCTACTCTATTAATTATATCTGGGAGCCTGGGGCGTTGTACAAGTTTGTGTCCGGCAAGCACTGATGCCGAGAGCCTTCTGGCCATCGTCCTGGCCGCGCGGGGCCCGTAAGGCCTGTCGGAGGGCCTGTCGTAGGGCCTGTAGGAGCCGAGCGAGTACGACGGGCGGGTCTGTTTCGCTTTCGGGACGCCGCTGGTTGGTCTGATCTCCGGCAGCCGCGTGCCTGCTTGCGGCGCCAGGCCCGCCGTCCTCGCAAGCTCTTCCCGTTTGGGCCACCGCTCCTATTTCGCTTCAGCCATCATGAGCCATCATGTCCCATCATGCTTCCAGCATCCTTCTCGAATCCCGCCGCCCCACCCACCGCTTGCGCTGCGTCGGCCCGCATGCCTGCAGAACCGCCGCCCTCATCAGCTGCAGGCCGGCGTGCGGTGTGCGGTGAGCCCGCGCGGCTGAACCGAGAAGGAGCTGGCTCTGTGGCGGCTGGAAAGGAACACACCTATGCCCGCATCGGCCTCGGAGGCCCCCGCCTCTCCGTGCTTCTCTGCCTTAGTCATTTCCACATCATTAGCATATCGTCAGCACAGACTCGAAACGGTCACCGTCCACGCATCAGCTTGGGTGGCCCTCTGGCGCACGCCTGGCGCAGGCGGTAGTGCTTTTGCTGCTGCCTGCGACATTGGACCGAGGCAGCTCGCCGGCGCCAGACGCAATTCGGCCGCCGTGTTTACCTGAAATCGCCAAGCCAAGCACTGCGTGCGTGAGGTTGACGTCGGCGCGAGGTTATCGACGTTTGACTTTTGCCGCCGCTGATCTCTCCAGGTGAGGCCGCCGTCTGGCGGGCGCTTGGCCCTGCCCCGGCCTTGGCGAAACCTGCAAACACGCCAAGCCGAGCCAACGGCCCGCCACGCCTGACAGCTTTGCCTGTGACCACCCCAGCACCTCCGCCAACCTCACCCATCCCGCCTGCCGCCATGGCCGATGTCGCTGAGCAGACCGCTGCTCCTCCTGCCGCTGCAGATGCCGCCTCGAACGAGCTGGTCACCACATCAGCCGACGGCGCTGAAAAGGTCGTCATCACCACCAACGCCGAGGGCAAAAAAGTGAAGAAGATCATCCGCAAGAAGCGCAGGCCCGCCCGCCCTCAGGTCGACCCCAGCACCTTCAAGTCCGAGCCCCCGCCCCAGACCGGCACCATCTTCAACATCTGGTACAACAAGTGGAGTGGCGGCGACCGCGAGGACAAGTATCTCTCCAAGCATGCTGCGCCTTCACGCTGCAACATTGCCCGCGACACCGGCTATACGCGCGCCGACAGCGTTCCCGGAAGCTACTTTTGCCTCTTCTTTGCCCGCGGCTTGTGTCCCAAGGGCGCCGACTGCGACTACCTGCACCGCCTCCCCACCATCCACGACATGTTCAACCCCAACGTCGACTGCTTCGGTCGAGACAAGCACGCGGATTACCGTGATGACATGGGAGGTGTTGGGAGCTTCATGAGGCAAAACAGAACCCTTTACGTCGGCCGCATCCACGTCACCGACGACATCGAAGAGATCGTCGCCCGACATTTCCAAGAATGGGGCCAAATTGACAGGAGTAAGTTGCTCGCGCCCAGCTCAGCCACAGCTGTACCGTGCTAATCAAGGTCGCAGCACGCGTTCTCAACACCCGCGGTGTCGCCTTCGTAACGTACACCAACGAAGCGAATTCGCAGTTTGCGAAGGAGGCCATGGCCCACCAAGCTCTCGATCATAGTGAAGTCCTCAACGTGCGCTGGGCCACTGTGGACCCGAATCCACAGGCTCAGAAGCGTGAGGCGCATCGAATCGAGGAACAGGCTGCTGAGGCCATCCGTCGCGCCCTGCCCGCCGATTACGTCGCTGAAATCGAAGGTCGTGACCCGGACTCAAAGAAGCGCAGGAAGATTGAGGGAAGCTTTGGCTTGCAAGGATACGATGCTCCGGACGATGTGTGGTACGCAAAGGAAAAGGCTGCCCAGCTGGAAGCGGCGCAAAACGGAGGTCTTTTGGAAGCGCCCGAGGAACAGAAACTGCTCGAAGCAGCCGCCGATCAGGAGGAAGCCGTCAACCAGCAGCAACAATATGCCACCAAGGAGGACAACGATGGCATCTTCTCTGGGTCCACGCTGGCAATGCTGAAGAACTCAGGCGTCACTTTCACATCTGGGAAAAAGGAAGAAGATCGCCCCAAGGGCCCGCTTGTCGGTTACGGAAGCGATGACAGCGACTGAGCTTCAGTCCTGGCGGTGTACCAACACCGGAGTAAAAACAACCGAATCTCGCCCCTGCCTGCTCAGAGCGGTCAGAGAGATGCGCCGGTTTGGAGCTAGACCAATGGTATAGCAATGCGAAAGGCTGCTAATCGTTCGCACCAAAAGTGCACTGGCGCCCAGTCTATCATCCGGCAATGCTTCAGGAGTCGTACTTCGGATTGACCATCGTGGAACCATCCGAGGCCCCAGTGGCAAAGCATTTGGTCATGTTATCGACAGCGAGTCGAACGGACCTGGGTTACAGTTCATGGGAAGGATCATCGTTCGTAGTGAGCGACATGAAATCTGAATACTTGTGGTGTATGGCATGACGACGGTACTTCGCGATCAGGAGCATGGCCAGGCATCTGGATCCTGCAGTGGAGACCACAAGTTACAATAATATTCCTTCGTGCCCAGACAATAGTCGTATCCGCAAGCATAACCACATCCGGATGCAAGCACCCGGGAGTGCATTTTGCCCTAGCCAGGGGCCCAAGCCTTGTTTACGTGGCCCTCAACCCGGGTAGAACAGAACATTGACCTGAAATCTGAGCACAGACGACGTTTCCCCACATTCGCAAGCGTTTCCTATTTCAGTGATGCGGACTGTTATCTGAGAGGCAGTTTCCGAGGACGGTGACGTTCCGGAACCATGCACATTATCGGGTTAAGCTCGGTGCGGCGGGCCGGTGGTGGGCTCCGCGATTTAGGTAGGCAGAATGTTGTGGCGACAATGGCATGTGCTTCTTTGTCTGTTCCTCCAACTTTACAGGCATCTCGAGCGGTGCAGCAGCTTCGTGATTGTAGAGCGGATAGAATGTACGGCATTGACGAGTGAGATGCAACGTTCGACTTTAGTGTCGAATGGAAGCTCAAGGAAGAAAACGAGTCTTTGCATGTGCCTGACTAGGCAGGTGACTACTAACAATGTCTGCGATGGAGGGACAGGCAGTGCAGTAGGTATCGGGCGGCTTCACCAACTCGACGTTGGAAGACATGAGGCAGGCGTTGATTTTGACCAGTATGCAAGGTCCGTTGGACATGAGAACGCCCGTGAATCGGATGGCGATGCACGGCCGGGAAGGTGCTTGAGATGGTGTTCGGCAATGGCGATAGCCGATCGGCGGCAGGGATCCGCGCGCCGGTCGGTCGGGGCGCCAAGACCAGAGTGGCCGGCGAGCGTCGCGCAGCTTGGGTGTTGCATTCACGCTCGTTTGTATCGCGCCAACGCCATACGCTTCCGCATCCTCACCTCCAACCCGAACATCGCCGCAACCTTCCTCTCCGCACCGCCGGCGCGATCTTAATGGGCGTGTAACGCGCTCTCCATCCCCCCGCGCCTCGGCCCTCTCGAAGACCCGGCGTCCTCCTCACCTCCGCGCGGATACAACCCACCATGACTGCTCCGAACGGCCTCGGAAACGGCGTCAACGGCCATGGCTCTGCCAATGGCACCATCGAGCCAAAGCGCTTCTCGGATATTCCCAACGTCCTTGATGTGACGGTCAACGAAGGAGGGGATGTCGAGCAGGTCGAAATCGATCTTGTCGAACTGAACGATGACCCTACGGAGCTCTGCATTCTCCTGGAGAACGAGAACGTGGTGAAGTCAACGTGGATGACCATTGCTTTCGCCTATGCCAAGCAGCACAGAACCGCTTTGGCCATCGACATCCTGCAGAAGGCTCGCGACGCCTTTAGCAGAGCCGGCGCCGAGGAGAAGCTCAGCATCCTGAGCGCTTTGTTCTGGCTCAACCTCTGCATGTGCCGCGAGGCTCCTCGCCTCAGACCAGGTGAGCGCACGCTCCCTCACTGCGTTCCTGTTCACTTTGACTGACACTTTGCAGACAACACTGGGCCAGAAGTCAAGACCAAGGAGCAGTGGATCCAGGCCGCCACCGCAAACCTCAACGACGCATCGCGCATCAGTCCTTCTTATGCCCCCCTCTTCCTCGCTCGCGGAGTTCTCTACCTCCTCCGCGCCTCTGCTATCACTCAAACAAAATCGGGCGCCCCCGACAGCGCAGAGCGCACCGATGCGTTGCGCCAAGCGGCAAAGTGCTTCGACGACTCTCTTCGCGCGTACGGAGGCAAGAACCTCATGGCCATGCTCGGCAAAGCGAGAGTCCAGTACTCGCTTGGCAAGTATGCCGACGCTCTGGCGTCCTACCAAAAAGTCCTTGGTCAAGCTCCTGACATGATGGACCCCGATCCCCGCATCGGTATCGGATGCTGTCTTTGGCAATTGGGATACAAGGAAGACGCCAAGAATGCGTGGGAAAGAGCGCTGGAACTGGTAAGTCATTGTGCGCCGAAGATGCGGAACATGGCTGACGGGGTTTGTAGTGTCCGGACTCCAAGACCGCCAATATCCTCCTTGGCCTTTACCATCTTAACGTGTCCTCTCAATACTCGACTACTTCGCCCGAGTTCGCTCCCATCTACAAGAAAGCGATGACGCAATACACGCAGAAGGCCTTCAAGTTGGACGACAAATACCCGCTGTCATGTGCCACCTTTGGTGGATACTTCCTCATGAGGAAAGCCATGGCCCAGGTGGAACGGTTGTCAAGACGGTCCATCGACTTCACCGACGTCAATGCCGTTGCCAGTGACGGTTGGTATCTCCTCGGTAGGAAGGAGCACTATGAGAACGAAATTTCCAAGGCGCTTGAGTACTACCAGAGGGCCGACACTGCACGTGGCGGCGAAGATCGCGGTTATCTCCCGGCCAAATTTGGTATGGCTCAGATCCGGATTATGATGCAAGATTTCGAGGGTGCCAAGCTTCGGCTCGAGAAGATCATTCAGCAAAGCAAGAGCACCGAGGCCATGATTCTTCTGGGCTCTCTTTACGCCGAAGATGTCTTCGCGGCTCAAGCCTCGAACTCGAAAGAGGACAAATCAAATGAGCTGAAGAAAGCCATTTCTCTCCTCGAGAGTGTTCGATCAGCCTGGAGAGATCCCAAGCGCAAGGTCTCTCCGGATACCGCGGTCCTTCTCAACCTTGCCCGCCTGTACGAGACCGACCATCCTGAGAAGAGCCTCCAGTGTCTGCACCATGTTGAGCAGATGGAATTGGACGAGATTCCAGAAGAGGACCGACCAGATGAACCGCAGGCACCGGACCCAAACCAGGAAAACTACGATGTCGCCAAGGAGGTCTACGAAGAGGCGAAGCGGACACACCTCAATGCCCTTCGCGAGAATCTACCACCTCAACTACTCAACAACATGGGCTGCTTCTACTACCAACAGGAGAAATACGCCCAGGCCCGTGAGCTGTTCCAGTCCGCTCTGAACGCCTGCGTGAAGGTGGGTGACAAGGATCAATCCGTGGACACCGATGCCCTCGTGACTACAATTTCCTACAGCTTGGCTCGTACCTACGAGACCGAGGGCATGCTGGACGAGGCTAAGAAGGTCTACGAGGGCCTTCTTCAGCGACACGGCGACTATGTGGATGCCAATATTCGTCTTACGTACATCAAACTTCGGCAGAGTCCTCAGGACGAGGGCCCGAAGGCCATGTCGGATTTGTACAAGGCGGAATCCACGAACCTGGAAGTGCGCGCTTTGTACGGCTGGTATCAGCGCAAGGCCAAGAAACGGACAGCCAACATCCACGAAGACCAGGAACAACGGCACTACAAACACACTCTGCAGCACTACGACAAGCACGACCGGTATTCCCTCACAGGAATGGGCAACATCTATCTGGCATTCGCTCGCGAGATGCGAAGAGACACCGAACAGGATAAGGACAAGCGGCGCAAGATGTATCAAAGGGCTGTTGAATTCTTCGACAAGGCGCTTCAGCTAGACCCGAAGAACTCTTATGCCGCCCAAGGCATAGGCATTGCGCTCATTGAGTGCAACAAGGATTTTGCCAGCGCCGTGCAGCTTTTCACCAAGGTCAGGGAGACCATGAAGGACGCAAGTGTCTACATCAACCTCGGTCACGTTTATTGCGAGCTCAAGCAATACTCTCGCGCCATCGAGAACTATGAGGCAGCGCTCGCAAAGGACCGTGCACGCGATGCCACTATCCTTGCCTGTCTTGGTCGTGTCTGGCTACTTAAGGGCAAGCAGGAAAAGAGTGGTCAAGCCATGAGGACCTCCTTGGAGTACTCCCAAAGAGTGAGTGCGACGGAGAGTTGATTGGAGGAACAAAGGCTAACAAGTTTCCAGGCTCTCGAGGTCGCTCCGGAACAGGACCACTTCAAATTCAACGTCGCCTTCGTTCAGATTCAAATCGCCCAGCTCATCCACACGCTTCCCGAAAACGCCCGTACTCTCGAGGAAGTCGAGGCTGCAGCAAAAGGCTTGGACGATGCCATCGAAGCATTCAGTGCCATCGCCAAATCGCCGAACCCGCCGTTCCCGCGCCAAGACATCGAAGCGCGTGCTAACATGGGTCGCAACACGCAGCGCAAGCAGCTCGAGCGCGCTATCCAGAGCCAGCGCGAGTACGAGGAGAAGAATGCTAACAAGCTCAAGGAAGCTCGCGAGAAGCGCGAAGCTGAGATCAAGCAGCGTGAGGAGGAGAAGCGTCAAAAGGAACAGGCCGAAGCCGAGCGTCTCCGTCAAATTCAAGAGGAGCGCCAGAAGATGCAGGAGCGCGACCGTGAACTCGCCGCCAAGCGTGCTGATGAAGAGAAGCGCGTACAGGAGGCCGAGATGACTACAGACTCGGAGACGGGCGAGCGCAAGAAACGTCAGAAGAAGAGCCGCGGCGCAGGTGGTGGTGGCAAGCGCAAGAAGAAGGGCGCCGACTCGGACAGTGAGGGGGAAGCAGGCTCCGACAGCGATGCCGGTGGAAAAGGACGTCGCTCCAGGCGCCGGACTACGACTTCGGCAACGCCCGGCGGCTCGGATGACGACAAGCCGCGCAAGAAGAAGAAGAGAAAGCTCGAGCGCAAGACGGCGGCCACCAAGGTGCAAAACAGCAAGTACAAGTCGAGCGAATATGTGCAAAGCGATGACGACTCGGACCTGGACGACACGGCGCAGGCGGCGAACGAGTCCCTGGCTGCGAAGGTCCATGATGCCGAGGACGGCTCGCCGCGGCCGGGCGCGGAGAGTGGAGATGAAGGGGCTCCGGCAGCGAGCAGGAACCGGAAACGCGTCGTTGATGATGACGATGAAGATGAGGATGGTGGGGCTGCTGCACCGGCCAACAATGGCGGCGAAGCGGACACACCAATGGGCGGGCTAGACGACGACGAGGAGTAGTAGTAAGTCCCATCACGGACGGGTTTCGAGGCAAGGGTGGATGTGCATAAGCAACGGCGTTGTTTGAAAACTTTGGTTCATCGAAGGTGTGTGGTCGGATGCTGGCACCAAACAAAAACAATTCCCATTCGAAGTTCTGGTCGTCTTGCCGCTTTGACGTATTTACCCCATTCATCAAGATTACTGCAATGGATACCAAGCGAGCACGTTGATAAGGGATTATGGGTTGACTGACAGGCTTGACTGATGTGAGTGGACGTAAGGTAGCAACTGGCAGCTCTTTGAAGGGTTGCGGTGGGGACTGGCGCCGCTACGGGCCTAACGTCTTTATTATCCCAACGCCTTCTAGTGCGCCTTTTTTCCACTGTCTGGGTCGGCCCTGGATATTATTGAAGGCAAGTAAGCAGACGTATTCCTGCTCTGAAGGCTCTGTTCGCTAATGGGCTTGGCATCCGTGCTGTAAAGGGATATCTGTTGAATAATGACGCTCGATAAGGAGGCCATTGTCCTAGTATGGCCGCTAGGTGACTGCCTTGCCCCGGCTCACTATCTCCAAAAGCGATGGTTGCTCCGGCCAGTGCGATGCAAAACCATACGGTCGCTCAGCGTTCTCCTTGTTGAACGACCATAGCAACCCATCGCCAAACAGATGTTCGCTAGCTAATTTGGAGACTAACGACACTCGTCCCGCTCGCTCCCGTACACTACCAGCTAACGAACCAGACTTGGGCGTTCACTTGATGTTGTAACAGGGAGAATGTCTATCAGAACACTAAGCCACGACACATTCACGGGAAAAACAAAAACAAACAACATGCGGATAAGAGCTACGACTACCTCGTCCTTGTTTCAATACTAGACGAATTGGCCTGGTATGACCTTCCAGTCAGGATGCAAACATTACGCCAACCGTGCGGTAGTACTGCCAAGCGGCACCAAGTCTAGAGCCTGTCACTGGAAAGGAAATGCCTCGTTTCTCCCTTGACTTGGACCTATTATCTGGAAACCGAAGGCCTAGCGTTACTTGACTTGTGCTGTTGGGCAGCGTCTCAGAAAGTGTTGAAAGAGCACTATAAAGAGGGGAAGAGGGATACAAAATTTGCCTTGGGCTTCCAGGCGACGTATTATTCAACCATCTCCCATACCCAGGCTCCGTCTTGGGCTTCAAGTTGCGGCCGTTTGCCGAGAACTGCCGACAAGATGGTTGGCATCAATGCGCGACACCTTGTGCACGTAGCAAGGGCGGTGAGTCGATTGAGTATATAAGAAGTAACGTACGGGCGTAGCTAACCCGGCTAGGCTATGACATACACCTCGACCGTACTGCCCGGCCACCCCTGCTCGACGGGCAGCAATTCCACCGCCACACAGGCAAGCTTTGCCAACAACACCATTACAGGTGCCCCCCAGACAGTGTGCTATACAAGCACGCCCGTCGCGACGAACACCAGCTACGCGACGCCGGGCGGAGGCTGTACGCTAGCAGGGCCGGACAGCGAGTTCAGCGAGTCGAAGATTGGCAATGACGGGTACGGCAATGACGTCTACGCGGTCACCTACGGCAGCGCCGGCGGCAGCTCGACCATGTCGACGAGCTACGCGGGCGCAAGCACCTCGTTAGTGTGCATCACGGCAACGCCGCTGCAGACAGCAACGACGTCGGAGGCTCCGTCGACCAGTGCGCCGCCGCCGCCGCCTCCCTCGACGAGCGTGCCGCCGCCGCCGCCTCCGACGACGAGTGCGCCCCCACCGCCGCCTCCGACAATCGTCGTCTCGCCTATGCCGCCAAGTACCACAAGTTCCAGCTCATCAAGCTCCAGCTCAGAAAGCTCCAGCTCCAGCTCCAGCTCAGAGAGCTCCAGCTCCACAAGCAGCGCGCCGACAAACATGCCAACAGTGGTCAGCTGCCCCGCTTCCAACGGTTCAACATACACTGCGGAATCGGTGCAAAACGCCCAATTCTACCTCGAGTGTGGTTCGGACTACCAGTCGTACAACATCGAGTTCCCGCAAGGCTACAAGCCTCCCAGAAACTACAGAAAGCTGGCCAAGCGCGATCCTATTGAAGGCGTTAGCTTTGAAAGCTGCGTCGAGTTCTGTGCGAAGCTCTGCGACTGTCATGACATCTCCTACCAGTTCTCGACCAGCACTTGCCAGCCGAAGAGCGCGGCGGGACAGAAGGTCCAAGGATCCAACGACGTGGTCAACGCCCGCCGGACAACGCCCGGCTGTATCAACGGCTTCCAACCTACCACGCTCTGCACGACTTCGTCCACCTCTGTGAATCTGTGTGCCAACAATGGATGCAGCAAGACTTCTTCCGCCGGCTGTCCATCGACGGGGTGCAGCCAGCCTTCTACTACCGGCTGCCCATCGACGGGGTGCAGCCAGCCTTCTACTACCGGCTGCCCATCGACGGGGTGCAGCCAGCCTTCTACTACCGGCTGCCCATCGACGGGATGCAACCAGCCGTCCCCGCCTCCGCCGCCTCCGAGTTGCGGAGGAGGGAAGTGCAAGAAGTCGCCGCCGCCGCCGCCGCCGCCGTCGGGCACGTCATCTAATGATGATTCCAACCAGACGTCGTCGACGCCGTGCAATTCGCCTTCCCCTCCCCCTCCCCCACCGCCTCCTACTAGCCGCTGCTCAACGTCGTCGTCGTCGTCGTCGTCGTCGTCGACGCCATGCAGTTCGTCTTCCTCTCCGCCTCCTCCGCCTCCTCCGCCTCCCCCACCGCCTCCTACTAGCAGCTGCTCAACGTCATCGTCGTCGTCGTCGACGCCATGCAGTTCGCCTTCCCCTCCCCCTCCTCCTCCCCCTCCTCCCCCACCTCCTCCTCCACCTCCTACCACTACCGCTAGTTGTGGAGGACCGTCGCCGGCGTGCAACAAGCCGCCGCAGTGGCCGCCGGCGGACAAATGTAAGGGTGTGCTGAACCACCCGGGCAAGTTGTTCCGGCTGCGCACGCACGTTGTCAGCGGCGCAGGCAGCCCCGAGTTCGAGAACCTCTACGTTGCGGAGTCGCAGTACAGTAAGTGATTTTTTTTTTCTTTCTCCTTCCTTCTTCCTTGCAAGATATATCTGGATGCTGACTGGGGATGGCTGCAGACGCGAGCAGCTCGGTGCCGACGCTTTCGCGCAACATGGCGGATGGCGGACGCTTCTTCTACGACTCGTCGACGTCGTCGGTCGGGCTGTGGCACGGCAGGTGCCAGTTCTCCGGGCTGACCATGTTCGGCGACAACGACATGGACGCCTACTCGCCGGCCTTCATCACCAACAGCGTCGGCACGCACCGCATGCAGGTCGGCTGGGGCTCGCTCACGTGGGACAACGACCGGTTCGACGGGTGGGTGGTGTGCCGGGCGCATTCCAAGGGCGGCGCGCCTCCCGGCTGTGCATGGTCGCAGGGCGGCAACAATGGCGGCAACAATGGCAACAATGGCAACAATGGCAACAACAACAACGGCAACAACGGCAACAGTGGCAACAGTGGCAACAACAACACCGGCAACAACGGCAACGGGCAGGGGCAGCAGCAGAAGAACGGCGGCGGCGGCGGCGGCGGCAACCGGCGCAAGCGCGACGGGCAGCAATCGTGCTACGAGCTCCAGTGGCACGACGCCATCAGAAACCTGGGCATTGACACGGAGCGGTGCGCCAAGGTCGAGCTGCTGACGGAGAACGAGCAGTGAAGAAAAAAGAGGGTGGTGTTGGGCAATGTTTGGGATTTGCAGTGGGGCGCGCACGCTCATTGATGGGATTGGATAGACGGCGATTTTCACATGTTCCCGTTGGCAGGACAGATACAGATTAGGTAGACGCAGCGCACGGGAGAATTGCAACGGTGAGGTTATCAGTCGATCGGCAATGACACAAGTGGGCCATGACTGCCATGTGCCATGCCCCGGCTGCCAGCGCGAAGAAAATGACCTCTACGGTACATACGCATCAGGCCTGGCGGCGACGGTGACGGCGCGACGGCGCAACGGCCAGCGCGGTGTGCGACGAGCGCCGGCGAGTCTCTTACCGGTTGCGGCTAGACGGCTGCGCAGGCCCCGGCTGCCCTGTGCTGCCCTGTGCTGCCCCTGCTGCCGCCGCTCCAGGCCAACAGAACGCTGTGTTCCCACATCCCCGAACATCAACGCATCATCCACCAAGCCCGCCCGCGCCGCTCCTATGTGACCCTTTCCGCCTTCTGCCCGCCTGTCGCTGCGCCCCGAGCTGTCTGCCCTCACCGTCTCCGCCCGGCTGCCCCCGCGCCCCCGCGCCCCGGCGAGCCCCAGGCCCCAATTGGCCAGGCCCCTGATCGACCCCGCGGGTTCGACAGCTCGACGTCGCCGAGACCAGACGTTTGCATCGTGCATGGTGCATCGTGCCCGAAACACGCCCTCGGGTCCCCAGCGGACCTCTCCCGTTTCGCCAAGCCCGTGCAAAACAAAAGGGAAGGGCTTGCATTAAATCCCGCCGCGCCGCCGCGCCATCGACCGGTCGACCAGACCAGCCCGCTGACCACCCGACCTACCCACGCGGCAGTCCCGCAACGCGCCGTTCGAAATCTACCGACGCGCCGCTTCACCGCATCCCTTCGCTGAGCCCGACGGATAGAAAGCCGGCGCCGCTTCAAATCATCCACTCTTTCCCCACCTTTCCTTGCATCTGCATTATCAACACCGACAACAACACCATCCCCACTATTTTCCTAGCCTTTTTCATCCGCCTACATACTCATAAGCACACACGCTCTCTCTCTCTCTCTCTCCCTCTCTCTGTATATCTCTCTCCATATCTCTCTCCGTTTTTCCATACCGTTTTCCCCTTCTCATAAAAATAGAAGAAAGAAAGAAAAGAAAAAAACCAGCCAACCACCACCCACCACCCACCATGCCCAAACGCACCCGCCCACCGACCATCATCACCCTCCCGGCCTCGTCCCCGCCGCCCCTCCCGCCCACGTCCCCGACCACCAACACCTTCCTCGCCGAGCGCTTCGGGCCCGCCGCGGGCCCGCGCAAGCGCTGGCTCATCTACTTCGTCACGGGCAACCCGGGCCTGGTCGGCTACTACGACCTGTTCCTGTCGCACCTGCATTTTTTGCTCACCGCGCACCCGACGCTGGCGCCGCGCCACGCCTTCGACGTCTTCGCCCGCAGCCTGTCGGGCTTCGAGGCGCGCGGCGCCGAGAGCGCGGGAGGCAGCGTTTGGCCGGCCAACGCCAAGGACGGGAGGGCCCGCGCCGGCAGCAAGCGCGGGTGGGGCAGGCTGAAGCGGCCGCCGTTTGGGCTGAGGGAGCAGGTGGATGGCGTGGAGTGGGCGCTTTGGGACCATGTGAGGGGGATGAGGGAGGAGGGCGAGGAGGAGTACGACGATGGTGATGGAGAGAGGTTCGGGTCCGGGTCCGGGTCGTCGTCGGCGGTGCTGGTGAACGGGGTAGGGGGGGAGGAGGGGGAGGGTGGTGATGATGATGAGGCGCACGGGAAGGAGGGGGAGGAGACGAGGGTGGTGGTGATTGGGCATTCAGTGGGGGCGTACATGGCGCTGGAGGTGGTGAAGCGGTGGCGGGAGTCGTTGAAGGTGAAGCAGAGGCGGGCGCGGGAGAAGAGCGAGAAGGAGGAGGCGGTGGACGGCCCGGTGACGATGCTGGACGCGAGCGCCTACGCCGAGGACGCCGATGTAGAGGAGAAGGAGGGAGGCAGGATCGTGGGAGGCGTGTGCTTGTTCCCGACCGTGACGCACATTGCCAAAAGCAGCAGCGGGATGAAGCTCACCGTACGTTGTTTCCATCACCCTATCAAATTCTTTTTTTCTTCTCTCTCTCTCTCTCTCTCTCTCTCTCTCTCTCTCTCTCATCCTCTCTTCTCCACATCTCTCTCCAATCAAAAGAAAGAAACGCCGTAAAAAAAAAGGAACCAGATCGTTCCTCTCTCACACACAAACACAAAACTCATCAACCAACGAACCAAAACAAACAGATGCTCCTCGAATCGCTCCCCACCCTCCCCGTCCTCGCCTCCGTCCTCGCCCACGTCCTCACCTTCTTCTTCCCCACCCTCCTCCTCGCCGAGCTCCTCGCCCTCGTCCTCGCCCACCCGCCCGACGCCGCCCGCACCACGGCCGAGTTTCTGAAATCCCCCCACGGCGTCCGCCAGGCCCTGCACCTCGCCGCCGACGAGCTGCTGTCCATCACCGCCGACCGCTGGGACGACGAGGTCTGGGGCTCTTCTTCCGCCTCCTCCTCCGCGGCGGCGGCGACAACAGGGCCGAGCCCCGCGGTCGGCGCCGTGCCGCCGCGGACGAAGCTGTTTTTCTTGTTTGGAAAGGACGACCACTGGGTCGCGGACGAGACGAGGGACGAGCTGATGAGGGAGAGGGGCCGGACGAGGGCGCAGAGGGGTGAGGCCGAGAGGTGGAGGCCCGTCATGGAGGTGGATGAGACGGGGATTCCGCATGGGTTTTGCATCGGTGAGTTTCTTCTATTTTTTTTTCTCTCTGTCTCTTCTTTCTCCTATCCGACTTTCTCGAGAAGGGCGCTGTGGAAGAATGAATGCTTTGGAGCATCTTGGAATGCCGGAACGTTTGGGCACAGGCTGACTGACTGGCGCGCGATGAATCACAGATCCAAACCACAGCATTACAGTGGCCGAGAGGGTGGCCAGATACATAGAGGAGATCGTTAGACAAGAAACAGTTTGATTTTTTTTCTTCGCGGCCCTCGTGGCCTGGGCGTGGCTTAGCTCGAGGCTAGCTCGCCATTGTTAAAGCATATATACCAGTTCTTTTCCACCAGAAGAAGTTTTTTTTAATTCAAACCACCAAACAGTCCGCATCGTGCCAACTGCCATTGAGTAAACATCCGCTGTGTCGACATCCACTGTGTCAACTTCGACCGTGCCAACTTCACCCCATGTCATCAACTTCACCCGTGCCAACTTCACCCATGTCAACTTCACCCATGTCAACTTCACCCATGCCAACTTCACCCCATGTCGACTTGCTCTGTTCTGCTGCTGTCACTGTATCAGTCAGTAAGAGATTCTGACTCAAGTCGAAAGCGAGTGAACTTACATCTACAGCTTGGTGACGGACTTGGAGACGACCTTCTGGGAGATCATCTTCCTGCCACCAACAGTCGGAGTGAAGGTCGACTCGAAGGTGATCTTGCGGTTCTCACTCTCGACCTTGTCGGCCTGAAGGTTGTTCTTGTAGCCCAAGAAGGCGTCCTGGGCCAGCATGTAGTTGCCGACTGAGAAGGATCCAAAGGGGGTGTTGATCACTGCAGATGTAGGATCAATGGGAATCGTAAAGAGGGGGGGAGGAACGCAAGAGCAAGTTACGAACCAGACCAGCCTTCGGCGCGAGTCTTGTTGAAGACGTTGAAGAACTCAGTGCGATCCATGCTCGCGTAGTCGGCCGTGTACTGGGCCGCAACGGGCGATGCCTCCTTGGGCTGCTGGTGGCGGGTAGGGTGGCCCCTGGCCTTGCGCTGGCCCTGAGTCTGTGAGGCAGGAGTGACCTTGGGGGCCGACAAGAAGAAGTCCGTGTCCGGCGTGTTGGTGAATCGGGGGGTGGGAGCATTGGCCGAGGAGGCCATGGACTGCTGGACGGCCGGCTGAGCTGCCTGAGCCTGAGGACGAGGATGACTGGGGATGGTCGGAAGGGTTGACGCAGCCTGAATGGTAGGGGTCTCGTGGTGGTGGATCGAGAAGCCGGCGTCAGCCTCACGCTGCTTGCCGAACAGCTCGCGGAGAGAGAGCTGACGGCCCATGGGAACGCTCTCAGGCTCATCGGGCTCAGAGGACGAGCCGTTGTTCATGGCCTCAAGGGTCCTGCGGCTGTTGTCAACCAGAGCAGCGCACTGCTTGATGATCTCGGCGTTGATTTCGCGAGCACGGGCCGTGGAGGAGGGGTGAGGTTCGGTGAAGATCCAGAGGCCGAAGATTTGGAGGCTTCCGTCCTCGTGCTGGCTCTGGAGGATGACATAGTCATCGGTCAGTTCGACATCGTCGGCGGACTTGAGTTCGACCGAGAACTTCTCCATGGAGCGGCGGTTGAATACGATGACAGAGCAGCGAGCAATACCATCATCCGAGGGCATGAGCTGGTTGATGAACAGGGTGCCATCAACACCGTACTTCTCCCAGGCCTGGGTCTCGGGCGAGAAAGCGTAAACAACGCAGAACGAGGCAATGGAGACGATGGAGAGCAGGTCAGGGTAGTGACGGCGGAGGACAGCCAGGTTGAGCTCCTCGTTGGTGCGGTGAGGCGGCGGCGCCAGGTTAGCGAGTGAGTTCTGGGAAGGGAAGTCGGTCTCGTAGTCGGATGCGGCTGCAGCAGCGCGCGACTTGTTCTTGGCGGGGGCCATTGTGATTGGTGAAGAGTGGAAGAGTGGAAGAACGGGGATGAGGATCGAAAGTAGTCGAGTGAGGATGGATGAGCGTTCAGTGAGCACAGCTGTGTAGCGACAAAGGGCCTTGCGATCAACGCGTGGGACGATGCTGTCAGCTGTGAAGAAAAGCCGTGTGTGTGTGGATGAAGAAGAATGGAAGAACAGCTGGTGGTGCGGCGGGCGGCGCAGAATATATGGGCGCTGGGTGTGAAAGTGACGGCGGCGGTTGCTATTGTGCCCTGCCCAGCCCCGCTGTTTTTCGTGGCCGGTGGTCCAAGCGGGCGAAACGGCTGCGTCGGGGCTCGCTGGCTGGCTGGCTGGCACACTGGCGCCCGCCGCCGCTGGCCAAGCCAAGCTGCAGCTCCGCCCGCTGCTGCGCTGTGCGTCATCCCGCCGCACAGCCACACCAGCCCGCCGCGTCCCGCCCTCGCCGCCCACAGCTCTCCGTAAATCCTGAGACCTTTGCCCCCGCCGCCGCCACGCCCCAGCGCTGCTGATGCTTGCCATGTGAGGTGCAAGATCTCCAAACCCGCCCTCTTCCCTGCGCCGTCCCCAGCAATGTCGTCCGAAGAGCCTGCCACCCCCGACCTGGACCAGCCCATGCCGGGCGCCTTTCCCTCCACCGCACCCGGCCCCTCGTCGACCCCCCAGAATCTTTGGCAAGCAATCCACGAGCGGCGTCACGAGTACGTGCGCCCCAAGGAGATCCGCATCAAGGTCGGAACATGGAACGTCGCAGCGTTCAAGGGCACCGAGAAAGACCTGGGCGGCTGGTTTGTTGGAGGAAAAGGCGTCGAGGAGGCTCTGTCAGGCCTGGGCGTCTCGGATCCAAATAACCCCCAGGCTGGCGATACCGTAGACGATGGCCTGCGCGAACGTCCCCTCGAACAAGAGGCCCGACACACAAACGAGGAATCGACGCTGCCGAAGAACGATCATGCCAGCGTACCAGCTGACGACGACATTGCTCTATACGTGTTGGGCCTGCAGGAGGTCCTCGACGTTTCCTCGCCCGCCGAAGCCTTGAGGCCCTACACCGACCCTGCGACCGCCGCCAAATTCAAGGCCGCCATGCAATATGATCTGCCTCAGGGCTACCAGCTCGTCGCCGAGCAGCAGCTCATTGGCCTGCTCCTGCTTGTCTACGCCGCACCTTCGATTGCCCCCGAGATACGCGCCGTGAGCACAACGAGCGTCGGGACCGGCCTCATGGGGTACATGGGGAACAAGGGGGCCGTTACGGCTAGAATAGTGCTGGGCGAGACAACGCGCTTGGTCTTCATCAACTCGCATTTGGCGGCTGGCGCAGACAAAACGTCATTGGAAAGGCGCAACTGGGATGCTGCCCAGGTTGTTAGCCGCACCAAATTCGACCCGATTACCGACGCTCTCGGCGTGACACAGGCCAGCGCCGAAAGCATTGGCGACGAGGACTTTGCCTTCTGGATCGGCGACCTCAATTACCGGTTGGGCGGCATGCCAGGTGAAGACGTGCGGCGAATTTTGATGCTGCATACACGAAACGAATACGACCTTTCTCAGCGGCAAGCAGAGAAGATCGAGAAGGACATTGCTTCCTCTGGCCACGTGCGTTCTGATACCGCGGTTGAAATCTCGGAGCAGTCGAGCAATGAGGACCAGCCCGAAGCAGAGCCCGAAGCAGAGCCCGAAGCAGAGCCCGAAGCAGAGCCCGAAGTGATTGTAGCAGCCAAATTTGATCCTGCCTCGCTTCAGGCAACTATCGAGTCTCTACTGCCACACGACGAGCTGCGCAAGCAGCAGCGTCTGCGGAAAGCTTTCTACGATGGATGGCGGGAAGGTGATATTGAATTCCTGCCCACCTACAAGTACGATGTGGGCACAGTGGGCATATTCGACTCAAGCGAGAAGCGGCGTTGCCCGAGCTGGTGCGACCGTATCTTGTACCGCACACGCCGCGATCGGTTGGCCTACTACGCCAAAGTCAAGGAGGAAGAGGAGGCGAAAAAGAGGGACGAGGAAATGAAGAAACAGGGTCTAGACAAGGACGCCGACAACGACGTCCTATTTGAGTATGACCCAGAGACGGATGGCGACTTTGGTTATGACGAGGCCACAGACGCCCGGGACGATCCCATTCCAGTGCTGACGAAAGATGGCTTCGAGGACGAGATCGCACTGGAGTATTACACAGCACACCAACGGGTTTTGTCATCGGACCACAAGCCTCTGGATGCTGTCTTCAGGCTCAAATACGACAGCGTCGTGCCGGAACTGAAAGCCAAGGTGCACGCCGAAGTTGCTTGGGAGCTGGATCGAGCGGAGAACGAGGGGCGACCAGGCGTCACATTGATCGTCGAGAAGGACCCAAGTAAGAATGGGACGAGGGATGATTCAAAGACAGATTTTGAGGGAGTGGATTTCGGCAACGCCAAGTATCTTAGCGTACGCCGACGGCATGTGACAGTGGCCAACACCGGCCAAGTTGCTGCAACTATCAGCTTCTTTGGGAACCCTGGAGAGGAGTGCAGCGAAGTTCAACCCCCACCGTGGCTCACGCTGCGTTTCGACCGAGAGGCGGACACACCAACGCGACCGAACACTCCTGCGTCGTATACACTGGAGCCTGGTGATGCGTGCAACATTGATATGGTTTTGAAGGTAGACAGTATGAGTCTAGTGCACGAGCTGAATGACGGGAAGGCACAACTTGAGGACATCCTCGTCTTGCGCGTCTCTGACGGCCGCGATCACTTTCTACAGGTGCGCGCCAGCTGGCTTCAAACGAGCCTCGCTCGGTCCATCGACAAGCTCATCCGCATACCCGAAGGCGGCATCAGGAAACTGCAAGGGCAGATACCTGAAGGCAATGGCAGCAGCGACAGTCCCTCCAAACAGGCAGGGGTAAAGTGGTCAGCTCCCCGGGAACTGTTCCGACTGACGGAGGTTCTAGAAGACCTGGTCGAGCGGGTGATGGCTGAGTGGGACATGACGGAGCACGAAGAAGGCACAAAGGCGCCCTGGCTGTCGCAGGCGCAGCTCAACTCGGGCGGTGGCTGGCCCTTTGCGCCGGAGACGTGGACAATACAGGACGCCGCCGAGCGTGACTCGGTCAAATGCGCCATCATTGACGCACTCGACACGGACTCGGCTTTAGAGCAAGCGTTTGAGCCAGAGACTTCCGCGGTGTTGCGGGTCGAATGCCTCGCAGAAACGATGACGCTGTACCTACGCAGCCTCGAGGACGGGGTGGTGCCGGCAGAGCTGTGGAAGAAGATAGAAACGGGCTACGACGAGCAGGTGCGGAGCAAGAAGCAGCTCAGCCGTGAGGAGGAGCGCATGTGGATCTTGGAAATCATGGCGGGCGCGCCCAACCACAACGTCTGCTTCGTGCTCCTGACGTCGATGCTTGCGCGCATCGCGGCGGAGGTGCGTTCGGCGACGAGGATGGAGCAGGCGCTCAAGGGCCCGACGAGCCCTCTCAGGCGGACTCTGACCGGAGTGGCGGGAAGGGTGAGGAGCGCGAGCGAAGCGCAGAAGATGCAGACGCTCAACGTGGAACGGGGGCTGTCCAGCACGTTTGCGGACGCGATTGTGCGGGTGCCGGAGAAGGCGAATTTGAAAGACAAAGAAAAGCAGACGAGGAGGCAGCGGATGTGCCGGGTTGTGGAGCTGTTCGTGCTGCCGGACGAGAAGGCTTGAAGCGCGCGTAGTATGATACCCAAGTCTGGCACAATACGGATAACGTGATACTAGGGCCAAGAAATGCGGATTGCTTGTGTGCTACCTTGGCTCCCCAACGACTACGTCTGTTTCTGCTTCGACTGCTTGACGCTACCACGTACGTCGGGACATGTTCTTCGACTGCGCATAACCTCTCCAGCCTGCTCACATGTGACGCGAAGCTGTGTCGGGCTTGATGATGCATGGGGAAGGTAGGTAAGTGGCAGAAATATCACGCTCTTGGCCAGATGCCGGGGGGCTGCTTATTAGGCAAGAGCCTGACGGTAGGTGACACGATGGGGGTGGGGGCAGGGGCAGCAAGTACCGGCCCGTGGCGAATCGGGCATTTTTTCTATACAACAGGCGACGGGGCCTTCTCCGGACAAGTATTGATGCTCGCTTATACGAACAGCCAGCTCTCGCCTGGCCAGCGCTCCTCACCGCTGGCACGCGTCGCGGACCGAGGACCCTGAGGATGCGTCGAGTTATCAAGGCCAAGACCTCCTTCTGTCCGACGACTGCGCCATGGACGTGGACGTGTTGGCTGGAGACGGATTTGGACCAGCGATCTTGTCCGAATCGACAGCATCCCCGGGATTAGCGCTGCGATGGAGTTCCGGCGATGCTGTTGCTGATCTTGCTCGACGGCGATCGTTACCAAGCGAAATTGCCAGCCCCAACTTCGCGCTGCTTCTTCTTTTCTCGGCACGCGGCTCCGTCGGCCGCCGCATCAGCATCGTGGACCTACTTCCGGCCCAATAATCGGTTCCTGGTCGTTCGAGCACTCCCAATCCGGCAAGCCAACATGTCTTTGCCAGCTGAATGCCATCTCCCGGCCCCTGAACTGCAGCTAGTGCGCCCGCCGCCTCGGCGGCAATGGATGCAATAGCAATCCAACACTTTCACAGCCTTGCAGCAATGGCACGCCACTGCGATAATCGAAACATTGCCGGGCGGGCGGTCCAGTAGCACGTCTTCACCAGCAATGGACGTGGCCCGTTGCCGCCCAATCACCCAGTAAAACGCGAGTTGCAGATGTCAGACAGCGGCTAGGCCCCTGTGTGGCCTCCTCTGTATTGGTGAGCCCGGCCATCAACCCTGTCAGCGGGTCGAGTCGACGCCCACCTGGTGCCTGGGGTGACATGCCCGCAAGCTGACTAGCCGTGGGGCCCCTGCTGATGCCGGCCTAATACAACGGCCCGCCGACTAACCGTCCGCCGACTAACCGTCATGGTGTGGAGACTGCCCTCTCGTCATGCACAATGGCTGGGCTGCGGTCGAGAGAAGGATGCAATGGCCGGTCCCGGACACTGGCAGCGGACCGAGTATCCCCTATTGTGAATATAACCATGCCATATGCCTACCCAGCCCACCTGCCTTCCCGCAACACCGATAAGCACCCGCACGCTCGCTTCCCCTCGTTCGCTCTCTTGCCCTCGTTTGCATCTATCCCCGAGCTATAGCTCGCCTCTGTGCCTATAACAGAGATCTGATCTGTCGTTTCCGCCTCTTCTCCTTTGCCTGTTGCGGGGGATCCGTCCGACTTAACAGGAGCCTGATCAGCGTAGCTTTGGGAGCACAAGCTATGCCTTCGTTTCGCTCCGTGGCCGCCGCGGCGCTGTTGGGCCTTGGTGCCGTCGCGAATGCTGATTCGCTGACGTGCCAGTCCCTGGCGAGCATGTCTAGCATTTCCATTGACCTGCCTCTGACTTTGGACTACACGACAGAGAACAATGAATACTGGTATGTTCTCGATTGACCGCACTCTGTTCCTTGTGGGCTGTCCAAGTGTGAGAAAGAACTTTTGACCACGCAGCGCTGATTTCATTGCTCTCCCAGGTCCACTGGCTGCGCGGCCCTCAAGCCGGCCTGCATCATCAAGCCGGCCTCGGCGGCAGAAATGTCGACCGTCATCAAGACGCTGAGCCAGAACAACGAGACGTTCGCGGTGAAGTCGGGCGGCCACAACCCCAACCAGAACTTCTCGAGCATCGACGGCGGCCCACTCATCTCGACGGCCGAGCTGAACGAGGTCACCCTGGACAGGGACGCCATGACGGTCCGCGTCGGCCCAGGAAACAGATGGGAGGACGTGCACAAGGTGCTGGATGGGACGAACACGACCATCATCGGCGGCCGCATCGGCAACGTGGGCGTGGGAGGCTACATCTTGGGCGGTGAGTTCTTCCAGCCTTCCAGTACGGACCCGATGCCCGAGTGAAGAGAACTGACCGTTGCTCCTCCTCCTCCTCCAGGCGGGCTCAGTTTCCTGACGGCCGAATACGGCTGGGCGGCCAACAACCTGGTCGAGGTCGAGCTGGTGCTGGCCAACGGCACCATCACCACCGCCTCGGCCACCAACAACGCCGACCTCTTCAAGGCGCTCAAGGGCGGCGGCGCCAACTTCGGCGTCGTCACCACCTACACGCTCAAGGCCCACCCCATCGGCGACGTCTGGGGCGGCAACCTCATCTTCACCGCGTCCGACGCCACCGACAAGGCCCTCCTCGCCGCCCTCCAGAACTTCACCCAAAACTACCCCGACGAAAAGGCCGGCATCATCCTCACGTCCGAAATCACCCTCACCAACCTCGTCCACATCTGGATCATGTTCCTCTTCTACGACGGGCCCTCGCCGCCCGCCGGCGTCTTCGACATGTTCACCGACCTCAACCCGGGCATCAACAACGCCAAGACGCGCTCCTACTACGACCTCCTCTCCTACAACAACTGGGCCGTCCTCAAGGGCTCCGCCTACACCATCGCCACCGAAACGACGCCGCTCCTCGCCCAGGACGCGTCCGACTCCGCCGTCAACACCACCCTCGCCCACCTCGAGGAGTGCTACGCCCACTGGGTCACCACCTCCAAGTCGCACGCCGCCATCCCCGGCCTCGTCGCCTCCCTCGCCTTCCAGCCCTACCCGGCCTCCTTCGCGAGCAAGGCCCGCGCCGTCGACCCCCAAGGCGACCTCATCGCCTTCGACGACGCCGCCGACCGCATCATCTTCGAGTTCGACTACTCGTACCTCCGCGGCCTGTCCGCCGTCGACGTCGCCGCCGACGAGGCCACCGTCGAGCTGTACGGCGGGATGAAGGACATCGTCGACGCGGCGGTGGCGGACGGCAGGGCGCCCGACGTGTATAGGCCGCTGTTCATGAACGACGGGTATTTCAGGCAGGACTATTGGGGGCGGTTGGACGCGGAGAGCAGGGCGTTGGCGGAGGGGGTGAGGGCGAGCGTGGATCCGACCGGGTTTTGGGCGGGGAGGAGCGCGGGCGGGTTCAGGTTGTGATGAGGTGTTTTCCTTTTTTTTTTTAAAAAAAAAAAGACTTTTTTCTTTGGCGAGTCGTGAGCGACTGAGGGGAGGGGAGGGTTGGATATGAGATGTTTAGGAGTGATGACTGGATGCTTTAGGTTCTCGGTATATACTTGTTTAATGGTACATACGTTACGCTATCGACCCTATTTGTGTGTTTGGATTGTGGATGTTGGTGGACGGCAGGGAAAAACCCTTATGAGACCCATGTTCCCCAATTCCATGGGAAGCCATTTGAACAAGAACTAAATTTTGGACCGGCCTTCATTCTCCAACAAGTAGTTAAATAGATCGCATGGAGATTTTATTTATGCTATTTGCCAGTCTTTTATAGACCTGGATGCTGATTGCTGGCTTATTTGCCTGCAATCCACGGGAAGTTTGCCTGCGTTCGGCTTGACTTTCAACACGAGTGCAGGGGCCCGTCGAAGATAGAACCACGCATGCCTGTCACGCGAAGGTAGGAAATCAATGACCGCGCGCGCGGTGCGAATGCCAGAGGACCAACCCAATTATTATACGGCACTCCCCCGGCCTCTCCCCCCATACCACCAATGCAACTATGAACGCGAGGGGAAAATATAGATAGGGAGAAAGACGAAACCTTCACCATCCTTCTACAGCTCCGTCCTCGGGCTCCGCATCCCCACCATCTCGATCCCCAGGCCCTGCAGCTCACCAGTCCTCCGGATCCCAGCTGATACGCTTCCGCCGCCGCCGCCGCCGCCACTCTTCTCCAGATCGTCAACCACGACCACCGGCGAGCCGCTCACCGTCGTGGCATCGTCGTCGTCGTCCTCGATCAGCGTCCCGACGCTGGCTTTCCGGATGGCCTTGGCGAGCGGCGTCATCGAAATGGATGTGTCGATGGTCGGCGGCGCGAGCGCAGCGGATGGGGCGGCGGTAGTGGCGGTGGCGATGCTCGGAATACGCGCGTTGCGGTTGCCGTCGCTGCTGTCCGGGTGGCGGTGATGATGGAGTGGCAGGATGGGCGCGGTGCTGCCGGACCTGGTGTTGTTCGAAGACGTGGTCGTGGTGTCGGCACCGGCGCTCGTGCGCCACAGGTCCAGGGGCGACTTGCAGAGGGACTTTGAGAGGGAGAAGAAGGATTTGCCGCCGCTCCCGGCGGTGCTGTTGCTGCGGGCGGTCGTGGTGGACGAGGTGAGGTACGTCTTGCAGCTGAAGGTGGAGCGGGCGGATGGGGAGATGGGAGTGTTTCCGCTGCTGCTGCCGCTGCTGCTGCCGCCGTTGCGGATGATGTGGAACATGCCTTGATGAGGATGGCCGTCGCTTCTCTTGAACAGTCGGGCGGGGCTCAGGTTCTTGGCCCATGAGCGATACATGTCCGAGGCGTCGGTGCCGAGGCCGAAGAAGAGAAAGAGGAGGAAGCCGCAGGCGAGGCTGACCCAGCGGTCGGGAATAGGTTCGCCGTGGGTGAGATAGGGCTGGATCGTGGCACGTTGGACGGGGTCGTGGTTGCGTGACCATGAGTATTTCAGAAATGGGTGGAGCAGGTTCAAGTATAGGATGGTGGCCTGGGCGGGGAGGATGCCGAGAAGGATCAAGGTTGAAAGAAGGAAGAGGCGCAGGAACCGTGAGCGTGTGGTGTTGTGTGAGTGGACAAGGCGCGAGAACTCGGCGCGGTAGCGATGCATACGCACGATGACGAGGACTGTGGATGGCATGTCAGTTGGCTTGTGTTTTGGCAGGAGAGTCAGCAAGTACACGCACCGGCGTAGTATCCAACGACGAAGTCAATGACTAGCGGCCAGATATAGATCAGACCAACGCCGACCAAACTGTTGTCGATGGCTGGCACACAGCCGCTAATGTCATAGATGTAGTAACGGTAGACCTTGACGATGTCGAACAGGCCAAGCTGGAGGATGGGAGGAGCCCAGCAGATGATGGCATCGATGAGATATTGGCGGATACGCTGGGCTCGACAAGGCCTCACGACTTGGTTCTTGGTGTCAAGGACTTTGGCGAGACCACGCATGATGCAAAGAAGGGCGGTGCTGATGCCGGTCCAGCCAGCTACCATGACGTAGACCTCGACGTCGCAGACACCGTATCCGGGAAACCAGTGGCGCACATCTTCATTGCCCCAGATCAGAGCGTTGATCAAGGCGAAGAAGTTGTAGGCGATGAACCAGCCGACCAGAGCAGCTGCAGCAAGGTTGTGGTTGCGCACATGCCAGATGAGAGGGGGAACGTCAAGGATGATGGCCAAACCCGCAATTGGGGGAAGGTAGATGGCGGCGGGATAGAGCGGAAACTCTTCCTCAGCCATTGTCGACGAAGAGGAAAGTGTGTCCGTTGGGAGGGGCTTCCGAGAGGGCCCGGTCGAGCTGAGATGGCCGGACAGAAATGAGAGCAACGAGTCGCAGCAGCTTCCAAAGCTCAATTTGGGAAATCCTGGGATTGACGGAGCTGGAAGCAGAGCCAACGAGACAAAGAGATTGTGTTGCAGGAAGAAGAGTTGGGCAAGCCATGGCGGGAGAAGTAAGTCTGATCAGTGTAGACATGTCTATACAGGCATTGACAGAAGGTCTCAATAAGCTCAATAAGAAGATGCGGGTGAGTTTCTGGGAAGTGATTTGCGGCGATGCAGTTTGGCTTGGCGGTCGTTATTGAGGGTGAGTCGTCGACCAGCCGTTTCCGGGGGTCAATAGCAGGAACACGGCCGTCCAGCAACACATATTTGCGGACGGGTTTCTCGACAGCAAGAGTCAGGAGACATTTCGACGCAGCTCATGGGCGATTTGGGGCGAGGGTCTCAACACGGCTGGGGCGCGGGAGAGCGATTGATGGGAGGAAGTGTACGGACTAGGACTGTTCCTTAGCTGCCGACTACCTGACCCGACGGACGCCCTTGATGCCGGATTTGCTGCGCATTCACCAAGGCGAGGCGCAATTATGGAGCTGGGGCGCGGGGAGAGCGATTGATGGGAAGAGGTGACTGTTCCTTAGCTGCCGGCTACCTGACCCGACGGACGACGCCCTTGATGCCGGATTTGCTTCGCGTTCAAATATATGGAGCTGGGGCGGGCGCGGTGGTGCTAGCTGGCGGGGCGATAGCGCAGGCGGCGACAGGGGAGGAATGGCGGGGATGCACCGGTCAGGTCTGGAATGGTGGGGGCGGGCGGTGATTGGAAGGACGAGGGCAGAGGGATGAAGGGTGTAGCGGATGTGGGGCCGGCTGTGCTGTCAGGGCGCAAATCACCAGCGCTGGCGACGCGTGACTGCCCGGGACTGCCCAGTGACTGCCCAGTGACGCGGGCCGCTTCGTCGACCAAGTCCGACCACCACCTCTGCCACAGCTGGTCTTCAGCTCCCGTCGCGCCGCACCATGCAAGACGCGCAATCCCGCCCTCGCCCACCCGCTGCCACCCACCTCGCCGCGGCCCCCGAGTCCGCCCGCACCGCGCGCAATCCCCCTCCAGCTGCTCTCGCACGCGACCGCGCCTGCGCGAAGAGAAAGAGCCATGGCCGACGACCCGCCTGAAGCCAGCTCCAGCGCCGCCGCACGCCCCTTCCCTGTGCAACCAAAGCAGCCGCCCGCCCTGCGTCACCGCCTGCCGCGCTCCCACACCACGCCCTGGGATGCCTCCGCCTCGTCGTCGTCAATTGCCCCGCCGCCGCACGTTCTGCGCCGCCGCAGCTCCATCATCTCCGACTTCTCCTCCATCCGCGACTCCACCGACAACATCCTCAATCCCGGCTCGCGCGACGCCGACAAGCTGGACCGCGCCGAGCCCACCCACTGGCACTCGCTGCCCCTGGTCTTCGCCATCCTACCTGCTGTGAGCGGCATATTCTTCCAAAATGGCAGCGCTGTCGTCACCGACATTCTGCTGCTTGGTCTGGCCTCGCTGCTGCTGAATTGGTGTGTGCGCATGCCGTGGTATGTCTCTGTCTTGCTCCGCGCTCCCTCCCATTTCTTTTTTTTTGACTGCAGACGCAGGGAATGGTATCACGCCGCCCACACCCCTGCATCATTGGTGCAAGCAGCCGGGATAGGCCTGTCTGATACCATACCAGAGGAAGACTCAGAAGACGACCAAGTCCTCGAAGACTCGCTCACCGCCGACGCAAAGACTGTCTCGGAACACAGCGACAATGCTCAACAAGACACCCCGGCCCCAGAACGCTCGCCTGAATATGTCGCCGCCGTCAGAGAGCTGCAGTTTGACCAGCTGTATGCCCTTGCCGCATGCTTCCTGGGTCCAGTCTTTGGTGCATACCTCCTCCACGCCATTCGCGCCTCGCTGTCGCGTCCATCCGAAGGTCTTGTTTCCAACTACAATCTCACTATATTCTTGCTCGCTGCCGAAGTCCGCCCCGCATCCCATCTCCTCCGCATGCTCCGTGCCAGGACAATGTATCTGCAGCGCGTCGTGCGCGAGCAAGCCGAGCCCGACTTGAAACCCGATGAATCCGTCGTTTCCGACCTAGGCAGGCGCCTCAGCGAACTCGAGTCGCACATGGCCGACGTCGCTTCCGCCAATGCCGCCATTAAACAGAAGGAAAAGTCTGCGGGGCCGACCAATTCTGCCGAAGTTGTGAATTCCGTCCGCCAAACCTTTCAGCCTCAGTTGGATGCGCTGAACCGTGCTGTGCGCCGCTACGAGAAGCGCGCCACGACTCAAACCATGACGACCGAAGCCCGTCTGCAGGACCTTGAGTCACGGCTCAAAGATGCGCTCGCATTGGCAGCTGCGGCGGCGCGAGGCGGGCAGCAGAAAAAGCCAGGTGTCGTCACCATCTTGTATGACTGGTTGCGCACTCTGCTCATGATCCCTCTGCAAGCCATGTGGACGCTCATGGTGTATCCGTTTCAAATGCTGTCAAGCATGACCATAAGCGTCAAAAAGTTTTTGTTTGGTTACACGAAAAAAGTTGATAAAAAGGGCAAAGGAAAAGCCAAAAGCGTGCCGGAAAGGGGGCATGGAAGCTTGAATGGGTATAGAGCGCAAGCGGGGCCAAGCGGGAGGAGGTGAGCAACAAGTTCCCGTGGGGACTCCTCCGAATGAACTAATGAAAATCACATTGTCATTCTGAAGTAAGGGAGGGGTTGATGCTGCAGTGAGTCGGCAAAGCTGAAGGAGCACCATGGCATCGCTACCTGTTCCATGGCGCCCTTTGAGCTCCGAGGAGATGACGGAAGGTCTGCACCATGTTGCTGCTCATTCTCCCCGCCCTTCGTCTCTATCTGCACCAAATCTCGATGTGCGAAACAGCGCATGCGCTGGCACGTCTTGAGTGGCATTATCACCAGCTAACGGAAGCATCTCCGCTCCCATCAAAACTAAACAGCTCAGCATGACGGAAGCGGCCGCCCAAGGGCCTGCGTCTTGGGCAAACCCTAAAAGATGCTTAGAATGACACTAATCCCGCAGTAGGCGTGGTTTGCGCGCAAGCGCGTCCACATTGCCGGATTTTCCCCTCCTCCGGCCAACGCTCTAGCCCCCGCACGTCGTCCGTGTGTAACAGGTGCCTGATCTGCGCAATAATGGCTGCATATCTTCGCTGGTCACTTGCGTAGTACAGGCGAGCGGGAAGGCCGGCGATGCTGCTGCTGGGGGAGTGCGGGACCGTCGTCGCTCTTGGCGCTGAGAGAGATGAGTTGGCTTTGTCTGCACCATAAAGCGCATCATTAAGGTCCGGGGTGACAGTATCGTCTTTGGGCTACGTACCTCCTGGCTTCGAATTAGGGTGGGGATTGGTTCTTTTTTCTTTCCCCTCACGTCAAAGGACACCGAGCTCTTGACGTTATCCTGCTTGTGCACTGCTTCACGGACTAGAACACACGAATACGTTCTGAGAGTGGATGCATTATTTAGCCTAATACCAGGATGTGTATAGCATCAATCTTAAGTCCTCAACCTTGTCTTATATGCCCCAGCTACGGCTAGGTGGTCCACACCTGCCTACTTTCATGACACGACCATGGAACATCGCCATGGAAGACGATCAAGCTTGGAGTGGTAGGCTTCCCAAGCAGATTCCTTTGGCCTGCCAGTGGGACGAAAAATGCGTATGCCGTGGCGTGGCAAGACAACAACGGAATCAAGCATGGACAAATGGCAATGTGTGAGCACGCGGGCGTCCAAACGATGCCTACAACGCAAAGAAGGTATGCAACCATCATCTATCACGAACGCGCTCGCTGCCAGCCACCGAGTGAAGTGCCCTTAGTCGGACGAAATTCCATTTTCTCGATTAAGTCTCAATTACCACACGCTATCGTTCAGTCATTCATCAGCCCACCCAGATGCATATCTTCGTCGTCGTCGTACTGCATGCCATGGACCCGTAGTAAAAAAAAGGTCATCTAAGGCCTCCACCACCAACCAACCATCTCACCAAAAAAAAAAAAATCAATCCACCACCTAAAGCCCCAAGTCATACATGACCATTGCCCCGGTCCTGAAATTATACACAAACGCGACCCTGCCCTCGGGCGGGCGGCCGTCGGCGTCCCACTTGCGGCGGTAGCCGTCGAGCATGGCGTGCACCTCCTGCAGGTACTGGCGCTCGGCGAGCGGCACGGCCTGGATGACGCGGCGCCACGAGTCGGGCTCGCCGAGGCGGGCCTCGCGCAGCGACTCCATGACCTCGTCTTTCGTCTCGATGGCGGCGACGGGCCCGCCGGCGTACGAGGCGAGCAGCTCGCGCGTGCGGGCCTGCGCCGCCTCGACGATGCCCCACTTGTTGCTCTTCTTGGAGCGGTGCTGCGCCATGAGCACCTGCACGTTGTTGGTGTTGGTGGATGACGAGCCGGGTCCGCTGCTGCCGGCGCCGGCGCCGCTGCCGCCGCCGCCAGAGCCGCCGGCGTTGTTGCTGGAATCGGCGGAGCCGCCGTGGGTGTAGTTGTGGCCGTCGTGGCCGACGAGGCTGGCGCCGGCGCCGAAGAGGCGGTTGGAGCCGAGGCGGGGGACGGCGGGGCGGCCTTCGCGGTGGTCGCGCTCGCGCATCTCCTGGCGGAGGTACGAGAGCAGCTCGGAGCTGCGGATGTCCGTGTCTTCCTTGCGCACGAGCGACTTGACCTTGAGGTCGGGCTTGCCGGTGCTGAGGGCGTCGGCCTTGATGATGACGATCCACGAGTGCTTGTCGTCGGCGTAGTGCGAGACGAGTTCCTCGGGCGAGCGCGCGTCGATGGAGAGCTCGGCGCTGACGTCGTGAGCCCACAGATCGCCGAGCATTTTCACGCCCGTGGAGCGGAGGGCGGCCGAGTCGAAGCACGCGATGAGGACGTCGCAGCGGCGCGGTGCCCATTGGCCGGGTCCGGACTCATTCTCGTTGGACTTCTTGAGGAAGTTGTTCTTGCCGGCTTTCTTCTGAAGACGGGCCATGGATGCTACCAGCCTGTCCCAGCCGAGATTCAGTCCCACAGCATGACAGGTACTGGATTTGACCTGCGCCTTGGAGCGATGCTCCTCGATTAGGGCATCATACCGGCCTCCAGCAGCGATGACATCGCGCCTCTTGGTGTCGTACAGGCATTGGAACATGAAGCCGCCAGTATAGAATTTTTCGTTGAACGTGCCGAGAGGATTGACCTTGATCTGGCGGCCGACGTTGAATTTCTTGAGGTAGCCCAGGACGGTGCGTAGGTGAGCGAAGATTGCATGAGTCTTATCCAAGAATTCAGTGCCTGCAAGCAGAGACTGAATTCTGCTAAAGGCTTTCTCTGGAGAGTCACTGAAATCGAACTTGGCCAAGTCGTCAAGCGAGGTAGATGACACGCCAACTGTGGGAGATCGCAGGTCGTTCCGAATCTTCTGCCAAGTCCAGTCTTGGATGTTAAGCCTGTTGAGGATTTGTTTGACGGAGCGGCGCAGCGGTGTAGCTATACGACAAGATTCCATGATCAACTCCAAAAGGTCCGCGTGGTTGATCTGGAACACGATCGGAGCAGTCGACAAAGACGGAAACTCGCTGATCACCTCATCCATGACCTTGACAACCTCTGCTTCCTTGAGGGCAAGATCGAGACTATTGTACGAGATGATATCAAAGTCGGCCTCTCCGTTGCTACGAGGCGCGCCTCCCTCGAACGCATCGCGGTAGACGTGTCCGATAGTGTATGTCTTTTCCACAGGGGGAGCTTGCCTGGCAATCGAACGGGCGTACGGTAGCGTGAGATCATAGGGTAGCTGCACAAGAGTGCCAGAGGAGTCGAAAAGCTTCACGACGTTCTGCTCCTCGTAGTGGTCTGATGTAGGGAACAGCAGCTGTCTTCTCGTCTTGACAGCGCCGTGCCTTCGGAAAATGGAGCTCAGCTTATCTTCCACTAGCTCCTGGATCACCAAAGTGCTCGCTTTCTGCTCAACTGTACCCTTCGCTGCGTTAAGATCCCAGGTGTAGTCCTTGACTTGTACCTGTTTGTTGGCTCCTTGAGCAAACAGAGCAGTCAACATCTTCTTGTAGTGTGGAGAGTTGGGATCGGATAGGCCCGCAAGAGCCAACCGGACCGTCTCATCGCCAATCTCGTGGGGAATCTTTCCTTCATGCAATAATTTGTTGCTGCTGGGTCGCTCACTCGGCCGGTGGTTGATCAATGACAGGATGATTTCACCTTGCAGGGCCTTTGCCGATGACTGGAAGCAACTGGGTAGAGCGTGGTCCTTCTGACGGAGCTTCGTGATCTCTTCGCTTCTTTCCATTGCCGTCTTCAGCGGATAGCACATCTCAAAGAAGATAACACCCAATGAAAACATGTCGACCTTGCTGTCATAGGTGCCGCTGACACCGGACTTCAGCTCTGGGGCGATGTAAAAGGTGGTGCCTACACTGTGCGTCTGGTCCCCTTGAGTACTGGCAGCCGTGCTTCCAACGCCGGTGGCCCGGTCAGCAATTTGATATTGACCTGTTGTCGCGAGGCCGAAGTCGCCAATGCGAGGGTTGTTGGCAGTATCGATGAAGATGTTGTCAGGCTTCAGGTCCCTGTGAATAACGCCATGGCTGTGGATATGAGCCAGGCCTTCAAGAATCTGGCGAAGGAGCCGCCATCCTTTGTTGGCGTCGTCGTAAAGGCCATGGCGGATCAAGTCACGCAGTGTTTGGCGTTCGCAGAACTCCATTTGGATGTAGAGAGTGGTTCGGATTCCGCGTGATTTCGAAGCTGATGTTGTTCGCTTTAGCTTGAGCGGTGACTTCATCTCGGCAGTACCGGTACCGCTTTCGCTATCGGAACCCGAGAACTCGTCTTCTGTGTCGCTCTCATCATCAGAATCATCCTCGAATTGGATGTTTACCCCGGAGCTTATGAAGTCAAGACCACCGGTATTGCTGCGTGTAAACTCGATATCAGGGCCGCTATTCGATACTGTGTCTTCTGTAGCCACAGCCGATTCCGTCTCCGTCTCCGTTTCGGTTTCTAAAGTCTGCAGTTAGCTGTCGGGATCATCAACGATCGAAGGTAATTTGGCTCGGTGCTGTGGCTTTATCATAAGTAGTACGACGTCGAAACAATGAAGAACATACCAGTGTCGAAGGCACTGCCTAATTCATTCTCCGGCCATGCCGAATAATAACGCACGACATAAGGATGGTTCATCTTGGAGAGCAGCATTACTTCTGACAGGACATCGGAAAGAGCCGAAGCGGTATTTTGCTTGATCTTCTTGATGGCGTACACACCCCCATCGAGTTTGTTGCGTGCCTTGACGACCTCCCCGTACCCTCCTCTTCCGAGGCGACCGAGCTCTGTCCATTCGCTTGCATAGCGGGAGAATGTACCGTTGTTATAGCTACCTTCATAGCTTGAAGACTCTCGATGGATGCGGCGGCCGGGTATCGGTATCGAGCTGCTGGTGGAATGCAAGCCAAGGCGTGAGGGAGGAGAAGGCAGTGAAAGCACGGGCGCGTTGGTGCGAAGGAATTCCGATGGCATGAGGTCAAAGGCTGAGGGGCGCTTCTTCGGATCTGGCCTGAAGAACTTGCGGATCATCTCCTCAAGGGGTGGTGAGACATCCTTATCGGCCATGAGCGCTTGTGGGGAGCTGTACTTCTGGGGTGCATCAAGGCCGAACAGCATTTGTAAGAAGACAATGCCCAAGTCCCAGATATCCGTCTTCCTTGAGGGTCTAGCGTTGCCTTCTTGAAGCTCGGGGGCTGTCCAATAGGCAGACCTTGCCGACTCGGCCTTCTCTGCTCCTCGAGCGGCGTCGATGGCATTATGAAGGCATTGCTGAAAGCCGCCATCTGCCAACTTTACATACAGAGGGCCACCTTCAGCAGGCTCACAAAAGAGAACATTTCCAGGATGGAGTCTCTTGTGAATCACACCACTGCGATGCAGGTAGTCGAGAGCCTGAAGGAGATCGATTGTCCAAGAGCGGACCTTGTCCGCAGGGAAAGTGTCAACTACTTGGAACAGGTCGACAAGAGACCCTCTATCGGCGAAGTCTGAAAGAATGCTGATGTTCCACTCTGCACCCTCTGGGGCTCTATCAATTTTGAATTCGAGAATGGTGATGACGTTCTCGTGCGACACCTTTCTCAGATCTTCCATGGCCTGGTCAAACTCTTCGACGAGCTTCTTGACGCGGGCGGGATGGCCCTCAGCCTTGACCTGAGCCTTCTTGAAGGCAAGTGGCATCGACTTGTGGACGAGGGCATAGACTTGGGAGACGGGGCCGCTGCGCAGCGGTCTCATTGGGCCCGTTTCGATTTCTGGGAAAATCAACATCGACGTAGCAGGTGAAATAACTCGGCGACACGTACCATATATAATGCTCGTCTCTTCGGGAGCAGCTGATAGGATCCTGATTTGCCTCTTCTGCTCTTTGCGCCTGCTTAGTTCTTGATCAACCATGTGCTGGAAGATGCGTTGCTGCTCTTCTTCTTCTTCCTCTAGTTTCTTCAGCCTCTCCTCCTCTTGCTTCTTGGCCAGCTCCTCAGCAGCGGCCTCGTGGACTTGACGCTCCTCCTCCAGGCTCGGCACGGCCTGATCTTCCTGGCGGGCGGCCACAGCGTCCTCGAGCAATTCTTGAACGGCGGTGCCGATGTCGAAGATCATGACTTCGCCGAGATGCTCGCCGGGCTTCGTCTTCACCAGGTTCTCCAGATCTTTCTGGGATTTAGTGCGCAAACCATGGGTGCTCTCGAGCTTTAGAATGGGGATGGTCTTGGGATAAGTAGCTGTGAATCGGACAGACAGGAGGGCGTTGATGTCTGAGTTACTGGAAGCCTTGAGCGATAGCTTGAAAGCGCGGTCAGTGTTCTGGCTCCAGGCTCCCTTGGTTTCGACTTCTTCAAAGTCCTCCATATAAATGGCCTTCAAGGCTTCGATCTCGTCCGCCTGGGCCTGGGCGTAATTGACGGGCGCAGCTTGCGGGCCGGGAGTTGCAGGGTCGGCGGGGTGCTGGCGCTGGCCCTTGGCTGGTGAGGGACGCGCAGCAGGGTTGCCATTTTTCTTGGTCGGAGTCTTGGGGTCGGTCACGATCTTCTTCCGCGGGGGTTTGGTCGGAGCCATGGTGGGCAGTGCGTCAGGGTTGGAAAGCTGGAAGATAGGCCTGTGGTAGCGGGGACCTAAAGAATGCAGCCGAAGCTGCAGCCCTTTACGCGGCGGAGCTCATCACGCGTGGTGAAAGTGCAGATGTTTTGGTGAGGGCGCAGGATGGTGGATGGTGGAAAGTGAAGCAGGCGCGCGCCGGGGCCGACAGCAGCTGGCCGCGCGCCGGGCTTATCGATAGCGGCGCCCAAAGGCGGTGAAGCGCGTGTGGGCCCGCGCGCTGGATCCCGGTTCGCTCGCGCTGTTTTGGCTGCGCGCGCAACCGTCAACAACCCATCCCAAAACACTCCCTCCCGCCGCCGAGATCCCCCGCATTTTCGCATCGCGCCTGCTCGACACGCGCCTTTCGTGCGCCGCCTATGCGCCCGTAGCCGCGCCTTCTGCGCCCGCTGCGCCCGCTGCGCCCGCTGCGCCCTCTGTTCCCATCTACGACCGAACGCCCGCTGCGCCTGCCTGCCTAGCAACCATGTTGTCTTGGTGGTCAGGCTCGCGCAATCCCGCCCCGAACCCACAAGGTCCGCCCGCTCTCCTGTGTCTGCACCGCATGCCATTGACGTCATGGACTTAGAAGCTGTGGACAACGCCCAGCCCGAACCTCCAGAGACGCCTGCTCCCGTCTTCGCTGCCCGCGCCATCAAGCACGCAATCTTCGGCACTCCAGCTCCACCCGACACCGTCAGACCTGCCAGAACTGAGCCCAAACCTGACCCCCCTGCCTTCTCGCGACCTCTTCCCGCCGACTTCGGCCTCAAGAATGTTGTCGATCCCGACAAACCGAGGCTACCGGGTGGCATCCTCTCGACCCCGGGCACTGTGAAAGATCGCAAGACCGTGTCATTCGGCGCTCAGGTCGTCGACAATGAAGGCAAAAAGCCCACCACGGCGACCAGAACTGGCCTCCCGAGCAACTGTCCCGGGAAATTCCCGAGTCCATTCACGCCCAAGGTTGATGGTCTTGCTGAGGAACCTGAAGAAAGATCCAGCTCGAGCTCCAAACTTACTGCAAAGCTGTACGAAGCTCGGAACCCATCCAAGCGCACCGAGCCCAGCACACAGCCGCTGGCACAGCCATCTCTGAGACCTAAGCCGCGAGCAAAGGATGACGGCGACGTCACTTTAGACGTTCTGGAGCCGCGCTCCGAATCGGGGCGATACTGGAAGGAACAGTACGAGATGTTTGCGGTTGAGAACGAGAGGGAGGCTCGAAAGATCATCAGGAAGTATCTCGCTGTCAAGGAGTACGCCAGAAAGAAAGATATCGAGGTCTTAGAGTTGACCGAAAAGCTGGACGCGGAGCGAAAGCGCCACGCACAACGCGAGAAGGATCTGGAAGCGAAAAACAAGGATTACAAGGAACGGTTGAGACAAGCCATGGCCGAGCACTTGAAGTCAACTACTGAGAATGCCACGCTGAGACAACGTTTGGCCGTTCTGGAGGGTGAAGCGGTGCCCGACTCGCCCGCTGACCAGAGTATGCCCAAGACTGAGCTGGGACTCGAATTCGATCGGGTGATGTTGGATCCCCAGGAGGCACGCCATTACACGCTTGATGCCACCCCTGTCAACGATCGGAATCGGCCGGAGAAACCAAAGGCCAAAACCGGGTCATCAACAACTGAGCAAAAGCCGCTGCCGAAGGCTACTTTGTTGCCTCCGTCGAGGGAGCCCCAAAGCCGGCTAGGAGTTTCGCCAAGGCGTCCACGCCGCTCCACAGCCGGGAACAGGACGGATATGCCTGCAACTTCTCGCGCAAATGCAAAAACCGCCAGTACATCGGCTGCCGAAGACCCCTGGATGGCAAACGGAGATACTGCTATAGAAGACAACACAAGCAGTGCTGGCAAGAGACGCGAACCCAAGGCTGCTAAATCTGCCGAACCACATGGTGCTTCTCATCCAAGGCGGGTGAAGAGTGACCGCCATCTTCAGTCTTTGGCCAATCCCTCTGTTTCAGCTCCTGAGGGACTCACACCACAAGAGATGCGCAAGAAGCAGGCCATGGACCGCATCATGCAAAAGAAGCGGGAACGCGAAATGGGTAAGGAAAACGCTGGAGTATAAGTCGCATCGTTGGGGTAATACATAACCAAGGCATACCCCACGAACATATTGTCAACGCGACCGCACCGCACATCTCAAGAACTTGGGACATGGTTATGGAGGACAACTGGGTTGGAGTATTAGGTTTGGCGTTTAGAGATACCACGGTTGGAAATGCATCGTTCCGGAATTTGGGTACACACGGACTGATTGTCCCGTTACCTACACATGTCTTCAATGTTATGCTGTCTTCATTTTACTTCAATATGACTTGCCATGCTTTCAAACCACACAGCTTGAGTTTATTAATGGTAACTTTAGGACTTCTTCGCGCAACCGTTCATTTGCTATTCCCTCAGCCATATAGCACATATGCTGAGTGCGAGATGATGCAATCCAAGCCGATTATTGTTTAGTGCAAATTCAGCAATCTCGTTCAAGCTTCGATGCGATTCGATCGCGCCGCAGACTTCCCCACTTGCCGCGTACTCTGTCGGGGATGGTGCATCGTAAAATATCGGTCAGATCCGAAGAATGGCTCTGTTACAACGCAAGCTAGCTCATCAATAAGTGCCGGAAGAGCTAGCCAGATCCTCTTGCAAGTGCCTTAGTATGGTACGCCAACATCGGTCTCGGCGGATCCGCTACGGTCATGACAACGGCCGGACTTTGACCATGCTTTTCGCTACTACTAGTCAAGAAGAGCAGTGATCCGAACCTAGACAGAGAGCCTCTAGACGCTCGGAACCGCGCTCGAATCTAGACGCGGAGTCAAGAAATGGTGGAGAGACAAGGCACTGGGTCACTCCGCAGCAGGATTTTTTGGCACTACCACGCATGGTCGCCTTTGGATGGACAGAGGTCAGCAGCATCTCTTCCTCGTAATCCAAGAGTAGGCACGACATCGGCTTTGACCATTTTCCGCAGGTGCCAAGCAGGCCCAGGTATAGCCCAAGACCCTGGGCGGGAGGGCAGAGCCGCTATTGCTACGGACCGGGGTCGTCTGGCGCAATTACATGGGCCTCCATGTGCCAGTCAGAAGAGACGGACCTTGGCGCCGTGGAAGGGAATTTGTTTTGGGTTGCATCGTTGCATCCCCGCTCGTTAGCCAATGGCGTCATCCAGAATAGGCATTGCATGATAACCCGCACCCCCGTTTATCGCGACGACGGAAGGAACCGCCTGCTGCGGGCCAAGAGAGCTCTACGAACTTGGTGTAACGCTGCTAGCCGATCGCACATTTAACCTTGGAGGCCTCTCCGCCTCTGCTCCCAACATGAGAGACCATCGCCATGCCCTGTCCTCGAGCCCGCACCTTTTGATTCCCCCTGGTTGCCTTCCCATCGCTCGGAACCCAACAACTGCTGTTGTACGAAAGCCACGTCGTGGCACAGTCTGATCGATCGACCGGAAAGTGAAAGAGCCAGTCCGGAATCCCGCATATTCCTTCCGCCATGTCGGTCCACCACGATCCAGACGATAAACACATGGCCGCACGCGTCGCTTCCCCGTCAGGAGATTCAACGGCCCTCAAGAACAGTAGCCTCGAGTATGTTGCCGAGCAGGGTGGCAATGGATCTCTTCCAACCTACCAGGAGGCGTCCGGTGCACCCGTTGAGTCCTTTTCACCGCTCGGGTACGAGGTCAAGTGGTACACCATCATATTTCTGAACATTGGCCAGATGATTGGTACTGGTGTTTTCTCGACGCGTAAGTTTTCTTTCTTTCTTCTTCTTTCTTTTTTGTTTTCTTTGGAGGGCCACGCAATGCAAGCCGGTGTTTGGAGTATTGTGCCCAACCCTGTCTTGCTGGCAGGGCTCTCCAGGGCCTAGCAAGGGCTCAACACTAGCTCAACGACTTTATTACAGGGCTCAGGCTAATTCTGACTCGCAGCTGCCTCGATTCTGAGCAGCACTGGCTCTGTCGGTCTGAGCTTGATGTATTGGTTTATTGGTTTCATCATCTCCTGCTGTGGGCTGGGTGTCTATCTCGAACTGGCCTCGTACTTCCCAGCTCGCTCCGGCGCCGAAGTCGTGTACCTCGAACAGGCCTATCCGCGACCAAAATATTTCTTCCCAGTGGCTTTCGCTGTGCAGACTGTCATTTTGTCCTTCAGTAGCAGCAACGCCATCGGTAAGTGTCCCGTCAAATCAAGAGTTGGGGAAAGAGCTGCTGACAAGGTATCAACAGTGCTTTCACAGTACATCTTCAAGATGACCGATCGTGAGGGCAGTGACTGGGAGTTGAAAGGCATTGCAGTGGCTGGCTACACCCTCGCCGTTATCCGTAAGTCTTTTTTACTTAATGAGGAAACGCATCACTGACTGCATCCGTAGTTCTCATTGCGAACAACAGGCTCGCTCTCTGGTTATCCGATATAATCGGGCTCATCAAAGTTGCGACGCTAGTGTTGTAGGTGATTCTCTGACCTTGAAGCTGTCTCTTTGCTCACCAATAAAATAGCATCAGCATTACTGGTCTCGTGTGCCTCGGCGGCCACACGTCCGTAGCTGACCCTACCATCAATTTCCACGACGCCTTCGCTGGTACCACAGGCAATGGCAACGGTCTCGCCAACGCGCTGGTGAAGATCACCTTTGCCTACTCAGGTTATCAGAATGCTTTCAATGTGATGAACGAGATCAAAAACCCGGTCAAGACAATCAAGAAGTCGGCGCCGCTCTCGCTCCTCATCGTTGCCATCTTGTACATGCTGTGCAACGTTGCGTACTTCGCCGCCGGTAAGTCCGGCCTTCTGTCCATTACCCACCTGATCCCTGATCCGCCGACAACGACTGACCATCTTCTCCACCACAAAGTGCCCAAGGAGCAGATCATGGAATCCGAGCAGGTCGCCGCCTCGCTCTTCTTCACCGCCATCTTCGGCGCCACCGCCGCCAAGGGCCTCAACATCCTCGTCGTCCTGTCCGCCTTCGGCAACCTGGTCTCGGTGCTGATCGGCCAGTCGCGCGTCATCCGCGAGGTCGGCCGCCAGGGCGTCCTCCCGTGGGCCTCCTTCTGGGCCAGCACTCGCCCGTTCGGGACGCCCATCGGCCCGTACCTGCTCAAATGGGGCATGACGATCCTCATGATCCTGGCGCCGCCCGCGGGCGACGCATTCAACTTCGGTGCGGACTTTTCCTCCCTCCCTCCCTCCCTCCCTCCCCCCACCACGCCTAGGTGGTTTCCCTTCATTCTAACACGCAGCTAATTCCAAACCAAAAAAACAGTCGTCGACCTCCAAAACTACCCCGACTCGCTCTTCCTCTTCCTCATGGCGGCCGGGCTCTACCTGATCCGGCGGCAGCGCGCGCGCCTCGGGGTCGGGCGGTCCGAGTTCCGGTGCTGGGACGCGGCCGTCGTCTTCTACCTGCTGGTCAAGGTCTTCCTGCTCGTGATGCCGTGGTACCCGCCCGAGGGCGGCGCGACGGGCGGCGACGTCAGCTTCTGGTACGCGACCTACTGCGTCGCCGGCATCGGCATCATCCTCGCCTGCGGCGTCTACTACTGGGTCTGGATCTACCTGCTGCCGCGGCTCGGCGGCTACGAGATGCGGCAGCGCGTGGTGCAGCTGCCCGACGGCGCGGTGACGCACGAGTTGGTGAGGGTGGTCAAGGGGGAGGAGCTGGCCAGGTGGGATGCGGAGCACGATGCGTTGGGGAACGTGAAGACGGCGGAGGGGGTGGTGGAGCCGGTTAAGGTTTGAGGGATTGGGAGGATGGCGGGTGGCTTTTGTTTTTTTTTTTTCTTAGCGTTGGTGCCAGGGGGGGCTGACGTGGGGTTGGTGAGTGAGTAGGGGGGGGAGTGATGGATATAGGGTAGCTGGTGCACGTGTAAATGTCATGGCTTAATCCAGTCTCAGCTCTTCACGAAGGCTCAAGGTGTACGTAAGCTTACTCGGCGCGGGAGGAGGAAGCCCGTATTATTTCGACGGTTTCAAGCCCGTTGTGTAGCGAGCGTCAAGGGAAGGATCTATTGGTTGAGTTTCATGATCGGTGATTCGAGAAACTCTATTGACTTCTGGCGGTGTACTTAAGCCTCCATGGCCATCTTCTGTGAAATTTCATCAGCAAACACTCCACTCCCATACAGACCACTCGAGCGTCACTGCAATCCTCACCAAAACCAGCGATGGGCCGCGATGCCTACGACACGACCGGCACCCCCAAGCCAACGCAGCCGACGCCGCCGCCGAAGCGCAGATGATGAAATCAAGCCGATCCGATGGCAGTCAGTCAGCGTGACTATTCCTCAGCCAGCTAGAGTTTGGTGATGTGTTGTCGTGCTAACGGTGTCCTCGCCTGGAAAAGCTGCAGGGTTGGGCGTGGAATCGTAGTGCTGTCCATGGCTGTTGTCAGTGGAAGCCACTCGGCGGAATGGGAATCCTAAATCCTTGTGATGTTCGCCTCTTAGAGTCGAAATACGATGTTTGGAGTTTTTGGGAGAGAGTGCGGTTCTGTATTGTTACATTCAAAGAGTGCGCTGAGCATGTTAGCTGTACACCTTTACGTGCTGCGCTCCCATGCTTGCTTTGTGCAGCTTCGACTTCCGTGTCCCCTCGATGATGTGTTGTATGCACCGAGCAGATCTGCACTGACAGCGCAGAAGAGACACTGCTCAAGCGCGTACGTGTAGTCTCAAAGGGCAGATACCTACACAAGACCTTTGACACATGGTGACGACGAATATCTAGATGAGCTCGCCATGCTCTAACATTATATTCGCCGCTTTGCCAGAACGATGCACAAGTCGAAATATAGACCCATGCATGGTTCTACTCAGATCACCACCACCGCGACCACAACGACATGGGCAACGCAAACTCGTCCCGGACCTTGTCCCGGCGCCCACCGCCGGGCCCCGCGCCGCAGATGAGGCCCGGAGAAGGGAGCAAGGAGGCTGCGAGGGTGCGAGCGGCGGGCTCGCCACCACCGGGTCCGGCTAGAGGAGCGGGCGGCAGCTACAAGTGCGCGTTTTGCCCCAACCCGCCGATGGAGTTTACGAACGTGTGCGCGTTGTGTTGGAGGAAGCATGTCGAGCCGAATGTGGAGGTGAGATGTCGGCGGGATAAAGATGGGGATCGGAGACGGAGGTGGAGATGGTGAAGAGGAGCTGGGGGGTTGTGGACATATTGAGCTCCTGGCGGAGACTTTCGCCCGGGGTACGTGGTGCGTATACAGTAGAATCGGACCTCTAGATGTGATTATGGTTTCGAAATTTGCTTCAAGGCTGTTCCGTGCCTTGTTCATCGGGTGTTGTTGGTGGTTTTATAGCGGGCTCTGAGATGCAGTACGTACCTAAAGCAGTAAGGTGCAAGCCCTTTCAAAACCTCGGCTTTCTCAACGGAATCTTTCCCCATCCCCATCCAAAACGACATCTGCAGGAATGGGCAAGGGGGCAATGCCGTGGTCAATGCGAGCAGGGCCTCGGCCCGGGCCGGAGAGGGGCCCAGCTGCAAGAAGTCCCGTTGCGATCGCCAGAGCAGACGCACAAAGTCGGATGCGATGCATTCATGCCGATGGATGCGGAATAGCGCGGGGACTGGGGGATGGAGCGCAGGGCCGGGCTTGGGCCAAGCGGCGGGCTGGCGAGCGGGAAGACGGCGTGACGGCCTCCAGGGCGGTGTAAGCGAGCCGGGCTCTCCATCATTTGCAACGCTTCAGCTTCCTCAACACCACCGCGTCCTCCGCCGCCGCCGGCCTTCGCGCCGCATCCTCGCCTCACCAGCATGCGCCGCAGCCACCTGCACCTCATCCGCCCCCGCCTCGCTAGCGCCGCAGGGCCCCGCAGCGGCTGACCTCGGAAGCGCTGCACCCTGTAGCCGACGGTAATGGACGCCCGGCGGCGGCGTGAAGGCTCTGCCTCCCTCGCGGCGGCCGGCGGCGGTCGCGGGGCTGGCCGGACAGCCGTGGGAGAATATGGGCGCGGTGCTGGGGCTCGCTGATCCGCCCGCGCGCGGTCTAGCCGGCTTCGGACCGCCGTTGCCGTCAGCCTTATGCGCCTCGACCTTGGCCGCCGCCTGACGATTGCGGAACGCTACTGTACCTTGCTAGGTCACGCCTGTCGGTCATCACTCAAACCCCGACTCTTCTTCGTCCCCGTTTGCGCCCTCCCTCCCACAACCCCCCTCCCGCCTCCATTTGCACCGCGACTGCCCCCCCGAGCACCCTGTCACCATGGCCGAGCGCGTGTTGATGAACGAGTACAAGGCCCTCTCCCAGGAGTCTTGGACCAACATCGAGGTGAGCCGTCCCTTATCGCTGCACCCGCCCACCGACGTTTCGAGCCCACCGCTGGAGAGCGCTCTCTCACTCCGAGCCCCTTCCTCGTCCCCGCCGCCTCGTTCGCCGCCCTTGCCATCGTGGGACCGTCACGCCGACTGACCCGCCCCTTTCACAGCTGGTCAACGAGAACATCTTCGAGTGGGATGTCGCTCTCATCGTGCTGAACCCGGACTCGATCTACTATGGCGGATACTTCAAGGCCAAGATGAACTTTCCCAAAAACTATCCCTTCAGCCCGCCAGGTGAGCACGCCCGGCCATCCTCCACCCAGCCCCGCACTCACCAGCCCAGACTTCAAGTTCATGCGCCCACTCTGGCACCCCAACGTGTATCCCGACGGCCGCCTCTGCATCTCCATTCTCCACCCACCGGGCGAGGACGAAATGTCGGGCGAGCTCGCATCCGAACGCTGGTCGCCCGCCCAGCGCGTCGAGTCGGTCCTGCTTTCCATTCTCTCTCTGCTCGATGATGGGGAGCCCTCGTCTCCCGCCAACGTCGACGCTGGTGTTATGCTACGCAAGGACCCTGCCCAGTACAAGGAGATGATCAAGAGGGATCTGGAAGTCAGCAAACAGGACATCCCGGAGGACTACGTCATGCCTACACACGAGGACGCATTCAAGTCGAAGAAGAACGACGACATCTTCATGGAGTGGGAAGACAGCGATGCCGACTCGGACTTTGGCGCCTCTGACTCTGAGGATTTCGATGCCGAAGACGACGACGACGACGACGACGAGGAATTCGACGAAGACATGGACGAGGACGACTCGGCTAGTGATGACGGCAAGAAGAAGGCCTGACGCGATGCGGGCTTTCGTTTTCCGTCGTCCGCGACATGATTTCCTTGTTCTCTTTGCATTACTGCATGATTTTCGGTTCCGCATCTCGCCACCTATGCCCCTCAGCATCTGCAGTCAGCCCCGAGGGTTTCTTCTAATTTGCAGCGAGGCGTTATGGTTCCAAGCTCGGAATATAGGCATTTGCTTGGCGTCCATCAGGCTCGCAGTAGGTCAAAATATCCTACACATTCATGTTTTTTTTTTTTTTTTTTGGTTGGGGAGGGAGGGGGAGAGATGGGGTTCTGGACTGGGTTGTTTTTCGGCACGGCAATAGAAGGGGATCATCCAAGAATCACACTACGAATTTAGAGTATTTACTCCACACCGCCCTGGAGCTGTTCCATTTAAAGTAGCTAGGTGCGACCTCACCAGCAGCTAAGTGCGATCTTGACGCACCCGCCCCTCAGCCCAATTTCCTACTGGCTAAGAATTGGCCAGCAGCTTTCTGCGAGCAAGCGCGGCCTTGCCGCTAATGCGAGGAGCCGAATTCCATATGGCAGTCGTAATGGTTAGCAAACGGTGGCGTGGGCTCCTGCTCCTAACCCTCTCAATTCAGCACCTCCTGAACGATGCACAGGGTCTGCGGAAGCGCATAGGTACCATTTCGTGGCTTCAGTAGGGCGCCACAAGCGCTAATGGGCCCAGCTCATCAATTGCGGTCGTACGCACGCGTCCTTTATGTCTTTCAATCGTTGGTGGAAATGCCAAACTCGTCTTGGATTTCTTTGATCCTCACTCCCCTGGACTCAGCTATGATGCCCATAAGTTCCTGGCCGACATCCCGCATTTCGTTATAGTCGTTCAGACGGCGAATCTGCTGCTGGATGATGGCCTTTGCAACCCGGACAGCGGCATCTTTTTCGGCATCCGTGTCGGGCGCGGAGCTGGCGGCGGAATTCGCGGCAGCTGTGCAAGACAACGGGAGCTTTTCAGCCACCGAGGGAACGGCCGCGAATTCTTTGACCACGTCGTTGCGCCGCGCGGTCAGATCGGCGAGCGTGGCCTGGAGCGCGGCCGTGCGGGCTTGCGCGTTCGGCTGGGGTGGACGGTCAGTAATAATGCGAAAACGCCGATAGGAGAACTACTCGTACCAGGCGCTTGTCCGCGTGCGGGTGCATTGGGGGCTCTGTTGCTCCTCCAGCCCCCGTCCGCTCCATGGGGTCAGCGTCGCGGTGATCACGGAGGGCATTCCTGGAAGGCGACGAGGCCATGCTGGCTCTGGGCTTTTTGTTGCGGGAAGCATCCATGCGGGCGGGTCCCGGGCGGATAGGGCAGGCGATGATGCAGCCGCGACCGGGGTGGCGCTGACTAACTGGCTCGCCTTGCGTACACGAACGCCCGCTGCGGCGAACCAGCCCCAACCCTCACTTCCGGGGTGATCTTCTCGCTCTCCGTGCCTCTCGTTGTAAACAACCCCTCCCTGCCCGAACGCTGCGCACCTCCACGCGTCACCCTGGCTCGCCTCCCGCCGCTGCAGCACCCTCTGTCGCAGACCTCCGCTGCCCAGCCTGCATCTTCTGTTTCATCCCCGTCGCAACAGCCCACCCATCATGGGGGCTACGTATAAGCAGGCGCGCGCCGTCGGCCTGGCATTGCTCTGTCTGGCTGCCACCACCGAAGCCCACGAACACCACATGGACGACATCCCTGACGGGCAGTATGCCTCGTCCGATCCCATGGTACATTCCGCCGACAAGCTGCACGATCCGGTATTGCTGGAACCGCAAACTGACGGACTTGGCAGGACGCGATTTTATGGATACATATCCTTCTTCAAACCCTCGCCTGGGGCGTGTTGTATCCAACGGGCATGGTCTTGGGCGTGCGTTTTCCACTCCTCCGCGCTCTTCCGCTTGCACCCGGCAGTCCCGCTCACGCGCCTTTCTAGATAACTCGCTCAAGATGGCATGTGCCAATCCAATCAGTCGCGACCATTATGGCCATTATCGGATACATGCTCGGGCATAAACATAAAGGCCGCCAGTTTGCTCCAGGTGTGCATGGCAGCTTCGCCCCGTGGTTGATGTGGATGGTCTTCTCGCAGGTCATCCTCGGCGTCTACCTCAGGCTTCACCTCGAAAAGGGTATCCATGGCAAGATCAGGAGATATATTGTCATCGCTCACGGCGTTGTGGGCAAGCTCCTCCCCGTCGCCGCCTGGACGCAAATGCTGTTCGGCGGCATCACTTCGCTGGGATTCTGCCGCGGCGACCACTTGGGCCAGTGCCTGGCGCATTTCATCATGGGCAGCGCATTCATTGGTTATGGAATTCTCATGACCATTTTGCTGCTGGTCGGGCAGGTGTGGTTGAAGCGCTCCGGAAGGAGCCAGGAATTCTTCGACTCCTGTATGATTGCGGCCTGGGGATGCGTCAACACTTTCACCGAACACCGCTGGGGAGGTCCCTGGGTCCACAACGACCTCCAGCACACCTCCATGGGCATCGTCTGGTGGTGCGCTGGTCTCCTTGGTATCTGGTTGAGTAGGAGTAGGGACGGCAGGCCCAAGCGGAACTTGATCCCCGGCATTGTCATTCTTCTCACTGGCTTCGCAATGTCCGCTCACCCGCAGTCGCTGCCTCTTTCCACCATGGTTCACTCCGTTTTCGGCTACACCCTCATGGCAGCCGGCCTCACCCGTATCATTGAAATCTCTTTCATCCTCAAGGACAAGAACGGTGTCTCTGACGACGGCTCTGAGAACAACAGCTGGCAGCACCTTCCTCCTTTCGTAAGTTTTGCCCTTGCATGCTCCCGCAACGCTCAAAGCTAACCTCCGCAGCTTCTTTATGCCTCCGGCTTCCTCTTCATGGGCGCAACCGAGGAGCAAATGGCCCTCCTTTCCGACGCCCACGTTACTCACGTCTCCTACGTCCTCATTCTCTATGGCGTTGCCTTCCTCCTCTACCTCTGTACGTCAACCCCTTTTCTACATTTTGATTCACGTGAAACGTCGTACTGACAGGGATCGAATCACAGTCGTCAACATGCTTCTGCACATTTACGCCACCTGGGCTTGGCCCGAACTCGCCAAGTCGGACCCCGAGAGCGGCCGCGGTCAGCTCAACGGCCACGCCCGTCGCCCGCACTCGAGATCGGATGCGCAACGGCTGCGGGATGCGGAGGAATTCGAGCTGGAGGGCTTGATCAGCGACGAGGAGGATGCGGCGAACCTGGAGGGCAGCACCGATGCGGATCCGGAGAGTCCGAGGCATAAGGAGGGGAGAGTGAGGATGTGAAGTAGTTCGTGACGGTTACGTCAAGAAGACGAGAGGAAAATTAAGTTCTGGATAAACAGTGAGGGCGAGTCGAGTCGAGTCGAGAGGGTTTCGTTTCTGCCCCCCCTAACTTTTCCGGTGCCGAGATGCTGAATCGAGGGAGGTATTCTTTGACCCTTTTTCCTTTTCCATTTTGTTTTCCCTGTCTTGTCCGCTTTTGCATTGGCGTGCAGAATTGATTACGATCGATTTCTGCTGGGCGTTGGATATCCTCCTTTTGTGGCTACCGTCTTCTTCATTTGTGCGCTTGGTTGGTTGATTGGACGAGTTGAAATTACGGCGAGTGTGAAAGTCCTTACCGATGGAGATGTGGAGACGGACCGTGGAAGGGTCCCACTACGAACGTATAGGGAAGGAGTGGAGAACACATATATATATCGCTGTTTCGAGCTCCATTTGCGTCCTTCGCCTGCATGATATCTAAGATGAATCAACACACCCTATTTACCACGGATCAATGAAACGCCACATGAGCGTATTTTGGAGGGTTTCAACACTCGTCTTGAGGGTCTCTCCTCAAGGAAGTACTCAGATACGCGACTAATGGCGTTGTGAAGAGGACGATGATGGCGAGCGGCGAGGAGAGATGATGGTGGACGTGGCCCTAGTCGAACGGATCATGGCCGAGCGGGACATGACTGAACATCGATCCACGATGCAAGAACATCATCCTGTTCGCGTAGAGGCACAGCGAGAGACACCCCCGAGCGGTTGTGCCGACGCTTAATGAATCTCCAACCTCTCAAATTCAAGCCTTGTTGAGGTTTCTGACAAGGTTGCCATCCTTGAATTGGCAGTTGGCGGGACCCTAGTCGTGCTCGTTTAGAGCGTCCGCGGTGGCCTTCGGGAGGGTGGTGTCTAGCATTGAAATTCCGACATTTCCCCTGTCTGGCTCGACCGAATCAACGAGGAGGCTAGTCTCAATGATGTTGTTTCAAGCGTAACAGCAACATTGGGAGATATGTGCCTCTCTTAAATTCTGAAAGAAAGCAAGACACGAGAGCTTGAAGGGAATGGCAAAGGTGTTTGCGATAAGGGGATGGTGATTCCATTACATTTAATCTAAGGAGTAGGGCTTTTTCGTGACTTTCGTATAATACAGAAATAGGGATGATTGCGTACCTGTGGGAGATGTCCTTCCAACGCCATGCTGTGCTGAAATCGTCACTACACAATCCAACCATAACATGCTCTCAAGACTAAAAAGGCATGCTCAAAGCTGTTCATCAACTTCTCACACCTGCAACCGTTAAATATTCCACCCCCGTAAGTATCGTGCCATATTTCCAGTTGGAGAGTGCCGGGGTCAATTCCATTTCCCATGCATTGCTCCGCTGCTCTTACTCCGCAGTGGGAGTGCCAACACCCGAAATCCCACCTGGCATTCTATTCCCCCAATCGCCTCTCGCGCTAGCTTCTCTGCTCGCAGTGTGCGAGTGTCCAGCTCTTAACCTCACGCCCTCATCCGTCAGCTCCCTGCCCTGCCGGGCGCGCTCCGCGCGCTCCGCCCTCTGCTCAGCGTCTCGGAGTTTCTGGCCCTCCACAGCCATGCGGGCTTCCAGCTCGTTCGCCGGGCCGGGGGCGAATTGCCGTTGCGGTCTCGGTCTCGCTGCCGTCGAGCTTGAAGACGCTGCTGCTGGTGCTTGTGAAGCCGAGCCGTTCGTGCGTGCGCCGCTCTTGCTGCCGCTGCCGCCATCAAGCACCGTCTCTATGCTTTCTGCCATGGCGTCGACGGCGGGCTCTTCGGCCTGCTGCTCGGAGTCCTCATCATCGGCGGCGCTGTCTTCGTCGCTGCCGCCGCGGGTGTTCTTTTTGCGCGGCCATACGCTGGGGACTACAATCTGCTGGAAACGAGGCTCTACGCAGCGTTCATCGAACCATGCGTGCAGGCGACTCTCGATGAGTTGAGCTATCTTTGGGACGTCTTGAAGGCGCGAGCGGCTGCCAAGGAGGGAGCGGACTGAGAGGTCGAGGCGGTAGTCGTCCAGGAAGGTGAAAGCGAGGGTGGTAGGGGTGTGAGTCGTATTGGGTGAATTGGGGTCTGCATTTGCCGGCTGTGCGGATGGGATGAAGGAGAGGGATAGCTATACACATGACATAATTAGCCCACTGCGACCAAACAGTCGAACAAAGAGAAACAGAAAGACTCACCGTGCCGCTGAACCGCACCACCGACACTGCCAGCGCAACCGGCATCACTGCGACTCTCGGCCTTGGCCAGTTCAGCATCACCGTCGTCTCAATGCCCAGTGTAATGACGTCGCTCAAGTCCACATCCATCCGCGCTTGCAACCGGCCCTCATGTGAACCACCGCCATCGCTCTTACTTGGACTACCCAAGCCCAATCCGCCTTCATCGACCGGAATGACCCTACAATTGCTGAATATGGGGAACTCGTCGCCGAGCTCGATCTCGGTGACGCGGATCTCACCCAGCCAATCGGGGCGCGTGGGGCCGTTCAAGATGTTTGTCAACGACGTCAGCACAGCATCGTCCTGGCGGGCGTCGGCGCGCAGCTGAGCAATGGTCTGGGCGATCAGCACGTTGAACCAGTCCAGGCTCTCGGGCTGGTGGCCCTTGACGTTGTAGTAGGTCTTGGCGAGGATGGTCGCGCTGGTGACGGGCGGCGGCCGCCGCAAGATGGTGCTGCGCTTGTGCCGGAGGAGGGTCGAGGAGGTGGGCGGCACCAGTCCCGCTGCCGTGGCCGAGAGGGTGCGCTGGTGGGCGAGGGTGCGCTCGCGTCGCTCCATCGCTCGTGTTTCATGCCGCTCGTCGGCTGGCGGCGGCTCGCCGAAGATGAAGAACTTGATGAAGCAGAAGATCAGGAGTGTCACCGAAAGCTGGCCCAGTAGGAATCCCTGCGTGAAGGAGAGGCCGGTGGTCTGCGGCGCCGGTGCCGGTGCTGGCACCGTTATGTCTGGCGGGGTTGAGGTCAGTGTTTGTGTGTGCTGTGTGCGAGGTGGGGGGAGGCTCACCCGTTGCAGCTGCCATTGTGCAAGAGGGAGCGGGAGGGGTTTTGTCTACCGCAAGAACATGGTTTTGAGTGAATTGCGAGAAGGAAATGCAGGTGTTTGGAGCGGAACGGATGGGAGACGTGCTTCCTGACTCGCGGGCCGAAGCAAATCCTCCGCAATGACGTTCACGCGTTGCAGCCATCATCTAATCTCGAGCTTCAAGCTTCCCCGGACTCATCCCGCTCGCTCTCCTCGCATCCCGATCCGCCACCCTCTCAATTCCCTCACAGAGGATCTGCTCCGCCCGACCGATGCCATGAACAACGACGCCGATAGCCCCAGCCTCTCCCCCTCGACCGCGTTGCGGCACCAACCGCGTCTGCAGCTCCCCACAACATGCGAGCCACCAACGAGCAGCAGCTGTGGCGCCGACGCCAACAACAACCCGGTCAAGCAGGCGACGTGGATCATCTTCGGCGCGACGGGCCACATGGGGCGATCGCTGACGCGGGCGGCGCTGGCGCACGGCGACCGCGTGGCCGCCGTCGGATGGACGCAGGAGAACACGGCCGAGCAGATGAAGCGGTGGGAGGCCGGCAACGGGCCCAACTGCCTCGGCCTGCTGTGCGACGTGCGCGCCCGCGAGACCGTAGCCGCCGCCGTCAGGGCCGTCACGCACCGCTGGGGCTCCTTCGGCATCGTGGCCAACTGCACTGGCTACGGCGTCATCGGGGCGTGCGAGGAGCAGGACGAGGCCGAGCTGCGCGCGCAGGTCGAGACGAACTTCTTCGGCACTGTACATATCCTCCAGCTCACGCTGCCGCTGTTTCGTGCCCAGCAGCATGGCAGATACTTGATTTTTAGCAGCACCGCTGGCGCGTTGGGCGTTCCCGGGCTGGGGCCGTATTGCGCGACGAAGTATGCCGTGGAGGGATTGATTGAAAGTATGTTGTATGAGGTGGACGCGTTTAATATCAAGGCGACGCTGGTAGAGCCAGGGCATGTGCGGTTGGATGAGCCGGACGATGGTGACGGGGAGGGCCTCAAGTTGAAGCGATATGGCCACTTCTTCGTGAAGCCGGCAAGCGAGCCGTACAATGGCCTGACTGCGCCTGCTGGACATGCGAAGCGCATGGTTCAATGGTTGAATGATCGGCAACCTACTAGTGCAGTCAAAAGTGCGGAACTGGTCTGGCAGCTGGGACATTGCTCGTATCCGCCATTGAGACTATTATTGGGCTCTTATGCGGTGGACAGCATCAGAGACCGCTTGAGAAGTGTGATTGAGGAGGTAAGTGTGAGATCCATTCACTGATGTTGCCACTGGCTAAAACAGTATAAGATCGAGGATTGGAAACACCTAAGCTTTCCACAAAACCCCGATGAAGAGCAACAGCAGCCATCACAACAGCCAGCGGGAACCCAGGACAGTGGAGAATGACGATCAAGAGATTGTCAAATCCCAAATCTTGAAAAAAAAAAAAAAGAGCCCCTGCTCTTGCGGAAGGTTCCAACTAGTGTGAATTTGGGTCTCCGAGGCGAAATAGATTGTACTGAGGCTATGTCAACGTCATGCCCTAGTATGCGGCTCGTAAAACGCCGTCGAGGATTTCATGGCAGCTGAAACGGTCACTTATTGCTTGCTCAAGTCACAGGGCTTCACGGTAAGGGATTCTACTGACAAGATTTATTATCATGGCTCAAACACGTGAACGATAATATACTTTCTGGAAGACGGATCATGGGTTCGAGTTCGAGTTCGAGTCTTCAAGCATATCTAGTCTGGCGTGTGATAAGAATGGACCTGAATGGCAATGTCCCAGGCAGTAAATACGATGCTGGTCGCTATTGCTGACTGAGTACGGGAAGATAGATGATGTTTCATAAGTCCTGCAGATCACGAATAGCATCATGTATGTGGCTGCTCTTGAATCTGTAATATTTTTCCTAAGTACCCTTTTGTTTTTGCGTCATACTGTTCGTAAGAGAGAATTGAGCATCTAAGAAATGGTCTTCTCCTTGCACTCAATGCCGTACTTCTCCTTGAGCTCCTTGATGAGCCTGCCATTCTCACATTAGCATGTCAACCGTTGATGTAGATTCTGGAAAGGACTTACGGGTCGTTGATGGCAGGGGTCATGGGAGCGAGGATACCCCTCTCGCTGATGGCGCCGTTCAGGACCTGCTTGACAGCAACAGCACAAGGAACACCGACGAGCTTAGCCATGGCGGAGTAGCCACCGGTGCCCTCAGGAGCGCCGTACTCGACGAGAGTCGAAGTGCGAACCTCCTTGGAGCCGTCGGCGTGCTCGATGCCAAACTTGTGCTGGAGCATGACCATGTCCCTCTCACCCTCCTCGTACTGCATCTTCTTCTCGAGAGTGGCGCAGAGGGTGTCGAGAGGGTTGCCGCGGGGCTCGACGGGCTCCTGGCTGAACATACCGATCCAGCGGAGGCCGTTGAGGATGCGGGTCTTGTCTTCGTTGTTGACGAAGTTGGTCTTGGAGCCGATGGCCCAGACAAGATCGGTGTCGGCGTCGGAGGAGGAGCCAAGGACGCGCTTGGTGACCTCGCGCCAGGACAGAGGAGTGCTGCCGGGCTTGAGGTAGTCGGTCTCCTCATCAGACAGGAAGCCAATGTCGACGAGAGCCTTGATGAACTCGGGGAAGCCCTGGTAGCGGAGGGTACCACGGACGATGGTATCAGCCTCGGGGATGCTGTAGCGCTCCTTGTAGGGAGTGCTGTCACGGTTGGGGTAGGCAACAAAAGCGTAGCCAGGGTAGATGTAGTAGGGCTTGGCAGTGCCCATCAGGTCCTTGGAAGCAATGTCGACGACCTTGCCGTCCTGGTAGTACTTGGCAGCGTTGCGGAGCGCAAGGAGGACACCACGAGAAGACCACGAGAACTTGTAGCCGAGCGGGTTGTCAGAGTTCTCGGGGGCGGGAAGACCACCGCAGTAGGACAGGAAGGAGGTGATCTTGCCACCAGCCTTGTGGACCTCATCGATAGTCTTGACGGCGTACAGGTGGTCAATACCAGGGTCAAGACCAATCTCGTTCATGACAGTGATGCCGGCAGCCTTGGCATCGGCGTCCAGCTCCATCATGGCAGGGGAGACGTAGCTGGTGGTGACGACATGCTTCTTCTGTATGGGTGTGAGAATTTTCTGGCTTAATCAGTTGCAGAAGCACGCGGGGACTCACGTTGCGGATGGCCGACTTGATGACAGTGGCGTGGTGGGTGTAGGGGATCAGAGAGATGGTCTGCGAGCGATTAGTCCAGGGCCAATGGTCGAGTTGGTGGGCCACATGGCTTACAAGAGCGTGCTTGCCAACCTGAGCGTCAAGAGCCTTGTCGTCTGACACATCAAGGGAGATGGCGGTGGCGTTCTTGATGCCCTCAGAGAACTTCTTGGCGTTGTCAAGAGTACGGCAGGCTAGGTAGATGGTTGGTCTCCAGTTTGGCTTCCGGGGTGGACGCTTTCACTTACCAACGGTGACCTAGGTGACGTTAGCAATTGCAGACGTGATCAGCGGGGTGGTGGACCATACACTGAAGCCGGACTCGCTCAGGATCTCGGCAGTGGGACGGGCCACTGGGCACCGAATCAGAATGAAGCCTTTGAGCAGCCATAATCATCACTCACCAAAGCCGGAGCCGAGCAGGAGGATGGCCTGGCTAGAGCCGGTAACGGGGCGGATAGCGTCCATTTTGGTGAAGGTTCAAAGTAGCGACGGTCCTGCAGACGGGGCGTGAGCGATCAATTGAGCTCGAAACCCAGTGCAATGGATCGGGGATCAGAGTACGGCGAAAATGGGTGGATTTATAGGCAGCAGGGAGCTTGGAGACCCACCTTCGATGATGTTTACTTCGAGGTGTCGTTGGGCGCGCCTGACGGTCGACTCAAAAGATTTCTATGGTGGGGTGCGGCCACCGCCTCCGTCATCGCTGCCAGACCCCTGCGTGCCTGTGCGGGGCCGCTTCCAAGCGGCTAAGTTTTCGCGCCACGACTTGGCGCCCGGTGCCTCATGCCGGCGATCGGCCTTTCTGTGCCCCCGGCCGGCGCGGCGCTAGGTAGGTAGGTGAGCGGCGCAGCTGGAGCTCTGCCGCATCCTGCCACGAAACACAAACAACGACTGCCTTCTGGAGGCTTCCACTCAGCCCGCGTCCTCGAATTTTGCGCGTGGCTCGACGTGTGCTCACTCACCTGCCTCCGCGCAACTTTAGTCTTCGCCCGCCGAACGCTGCTAACGCGCACTGCTAAACATGGATGTTGTCTGGTCTTGGCCGCCAGTGACGAGGTATGTTCGCAGCCATACATATTTTTGCGCAGACACTGATTCGATGCTGATTTGCAGAACCCTCGTCATAGGCTCCTTCATCACCTCTATTGGTGTCTACAGCGGCGTCCTTCCCGGCTACCCTCTGCTCTTCCTCCCGTATAAGGTCTTCACCGTTCCGCCGCAGATCTGGAGGCTGGTCACGGCTTTCTTCATAACTAGGCCACGGACCGGCATTATATTTGACCCATACTTCTTGTACCAGTATGGTACACAGCTGGAGGTCTCCTCGTCGCGCTTCTCTGAACCCGGCGCCTTCCTCACGTACATTGCCTTCAATGGCCTTGTGATTGCGGTAAGTCCGTTGTCCTGGATATGCGCACTCTGCCCTTCTTCGCGCTGCTTTCAACTTTATCCTCGAAATATCTGCCCGCCCAGTCTCTTTGGCTGAAGCGGTTCCTGGAATCGAGGTAGATCACCGCTGCATTTCACATGGGCCGATCATTCGCAAAATCCTTTTGGTCCATGTGTGGTGCGGCCATGGTGGGAATGTCCTGAGAAAACTGAACGGATCATTCCTTTCGTTTGGTGGTTTTGGCTCCCTACATACCTCCATATACCAACCCTACACTATTGTCGCGAAGACGGACATCTGGTTGCTGACTTTCCCTTTCAAGGCTCTGGCTGGCTGTGGGCTCGGTTCCGCCATCTTCCTCCCCGCCCTCCTCATGTCTGTCACGTACACCTACGCCCAGGACAACAGCAATAAGATGGTCACGTTCTTCATCTTCAATATTCAGGCCAAATTCTTGCCCTATCTGCTATTGGTATGGACCTTCGTTGCGGATGGGCCCCAAGAAGCCATGCTCCAGCTCACCGGCCTTCTCGCCGCCCATCTCTACGATTTTTTGACTCGTATCTGGCCGACTTTTGGTGGCGGCAGCAACCCCGTCAAGACTCCGAGATTTGTCAGGGAGTACTTCGAGGGAGGGGGTGTGCGCGCCACTCCTCAACAGCGTGGCTTTGGTACGGCCTTCGCTCCGGCGGGAGAAGCGCGCACTACTGGCTCAGCTGGCTCAGCTTGGACATCGACCCGCGGTCCGGGCCGTCGTCTCGGTGGAGAATGAAGGGCTACAAAGCTGAGCCTGATTTGTCTCGGAACCAACAATAAATCTGCTGCTGTACTTGTACTCCAGCTTCGTAATATAATTGAAGCTTTTCCACGTCCATGCCTCTTGACTGCCTGGAGAGGATATAATCTGCGTGTAGAAGTCCGCAGCGATCTTGCTTGCAGACCTGTTCAGTTCAGTCATGCTCTATGTTGGTGCCTCTTCAACAGATGTGAGTGGGCTCAATTCATTTGCAACCTGCTGTGCTACTTAAACCAGCTGGAGTCTGGGGTGCATACTCCAGAAGAGGGGCTACCGCGTGGTCCTTCTAATATGTACTGTCTACATTGTGGCACAGTCGAGCGACCTTGGCGTGGAGCAGAGACGAAGGGGGAAAAGTTCTGGCAAATACTGCAGTGGCATCTCGAGATTGGAAGTATTTAACGAGCCTACCTTCCCTTAAGTGCTCCGGGGTGAGAGCGTATGCTCATCTGAAGCGTGGGTTTGACAGTTGAGGTAGCGCGCGGCACAGCAATGCAGGGGCCCATATTCACCCACCCGGCTGGTAGCGGTTCATGTGATGCAAGATTTCAGTAGCTCAGAAACGGGCCACAAACACACGCATCGGAGGCAGAAGTGAACGATAGCAGCTGAACGCTCAAGAGCTGCCAATTAACGCAACATGGTCGTTTACAAGTGCTGGCTGGCTCAATATGGAAATTTTCTCTCTCAACCCTCGAGGACGTCTTTGCTAGCTTATTCAAGTGGAGAAAACGATGATGCATTGGCGACCGGATCCGAGGAAACGCGCAAGACGTTGCAAAGATGATTCAAAGACAAAGCCGTGGTGGACGGCGTGCAAGACACAGTAGTGCGGGCCAACCACGGCACAGTGCGCACGGGCCAGCGCAAGCCGAAGCGACAAGCGAAAAAAAGTCGAGCTTTGCGTTGCCCTCCACCTCCAGCACGCGACGACCGTCCAGCGCGAACACAGCAACGTCCAGCATTCCCCCGCGCGGAGACCTTCACAATGGCTAACCTTGTCTCTGCCAACGATGCGGACTACACCATCAAGCCGGCCGCGACCACCGCGCCCATCGACACCAGCGAGTGGCCGCTGCTGTTGAAGAACTACAGCAACATGTTGGCTCGCAGCAACCACTTTGTCCCCATTCCCTTCGGCTGTGCGCCCCACAAGCGCGATCTCAAGAGCTACATTTCCAGCGGTGTCATCAACCTCGACAAGCCCTCGAACCCCTCCTCGCACGAGGTCGTCGCCTGGGTCAAGCGCATCCTGCGCTGCGAGAAGACCGGCCACAGCGGTACTCTCGACCCCAAGGTCACCGGCTGCCTGATTGTCTGCATTGACCGCGCCACCCGTCTGGTCAAGTCGCAGCAGGGTGCCGGTAAGGAGTATGTCTGCGTCATCCGCCTCCACGACAAGATTCCCGGCGGCGAGGCCCAGTTTGCCCGCGCTCTCGAGTCCCTCACCGGTGCTCTCTTCCAGCGCCCCCCGCTCATTTCCGCCGTCAAGCGTCAGCTCCGTATCCGTACCATCCACGAGAGCAAGATCTACGAGTTCGACAACGAGCGCCACCTCGGTGTCTTCTGGGTGAGCTGCGAGGCCGGTACCTACATCCGTACGCTCTGCGTCCACTTGGGTCTGCTGCTGGGCGTTGGTGCCCACATGCAGGAGCTCAGGCGTGTCAGGTCCGGTGCCATGAGCGAGGCCGACAACATGGTCACTCTTCACGACGTTCTCGACGCCCAGTACGTGCAGGACAACAGCATGGATGAGTCGTACCTCCGCAACGTCATCTCCCCGCTGGAGTCTCTCCTCACTGGCTACAAGAGGGTTGTTGTCAAGGACAGCGCTGTCAACGCCGTCTGCTACGGTGCCAAGCTCATGGTCCCCGGTCTCCTGCGTTTCGGTAAGTTTACCTCTTGGTTTTTTGCTTTTGGCACACGGCTGACTTCAGGATAGACAAGGAGATTGAGATCCACGAGGAGGTCGTCCTTATGACCACCAAGGGTGAGGCTATCGCTCTGGGTATCGCGCTCATGTCCACCGTCGAGATGACCACCTGCGACCACGGCGTTGTTGCCAAGATCAAGCGTGTCATCATGGAGCGTGACCTCTACCCCAAGAGGTGGGGCCTGGGCCCTGTTGCCTCTGAGAAGAAGAAGCTCAAGGCCGACGGCAAGCTCGACAAGTACGGCCGCGTCAACGAGAACACGCCGGCCACCTGGAAGCAGAACTACAAGGACCTGAACCCTTCGGAGCAGGCTGTTGCCGGTTCTGAGCCCGTTGCCGAGACCACCTCGAAGGAGGATGTTCTCAGCGCCCCTCCGGTCCCGCCCGTCGCTGACAGCGAGGAGCTTCCCGATGCCCCCGCTGAGGAATCCAAGGACAAGAAGAGGAAGAGCAAGCACGAGAACGAGTCGGCCGAGGACAAGGCTGAGCGCAAGCGCAGGAAGGCGGAAAAGAAGGAGAAGAAGGAGAAGCGCAAGTCGCTCAAGTCTGCCAAGGATAGTGACAGCGATTAAGCGGGGATCAGCTGCGAGATCTGAACATTTCACGTGCATGTATGGGAATGGCATGTTCGGTTGGGTTATTAAGCTCCGGCCTTTTGGAGAGCCAGCCGACCGGCTGTGAGTATAGCATTGAGTGAGCCTGTACCATACCACTTCCGGATGGGGAGTTTGCGGATTATGATGGCGTAACACGGAATACTGGGATGGGTTTCTGATAATTGCTAAAAGCAATCAACGAAAAAAGTCTTCATTACTGATGTTTTCGATCCTAACGTCTGACTCGCAAACTGATCGATTCGCCCGCGGAAACCACAATTCAGGAAGACTCGCAAGCAGGTGCATCACAATACGCCAGTATCGATCGAAATGCGCGGCCTGCGGCGTTCTGGGCAAGCCGTCCTCGTTACGCTGTACGGCTATATTGTCGCGAGATCTGTGGAACTGCTAGGCAGTAACGGAAGTGAGCCTGCCACTTATCCTTCACGAGTGCTTCCTGAAGCACATGGTTGATGATCAGTTGCAGCCCCATTGAGACGTGGATAGCCTCCGGGGACAATGCACGACACAAATGACCGGCACTTTATACAGCTGCGTTTGACTTGATGGGCGAGAAAACTCCGTGAAGTCCGGGCGTGATCCACATTGGTCGTAGATCATGGTGTTGCGGCTCCCATGGTCGTCGGTGATGGTGGGCGCCAAGAACGGCAGAGATCGAAGCTACCAGAAGCTTCCACAATCGATAAGAGCGGGCACCAAATACGTCAGGCGGGAGCCCAAGCTCACCGGCGTGGGGAGACTGGCCTTGAGGAACCGCCCAGAAACCTGTCGCCGCACATGATACTTCCACCACCTACCAGCACTGCCACTGGCTATTAGAACAACTCCTACTTACCCACAACTACTACTCCGCGCACGACACTACCATTTTGATTCCATTCCACACACTTCCCCACACACATCATGGTCAAAGAGACCAAGCTCTACGATGCGCTGGGTACGTCCGCCCCGATCTTCCACCCCTGCTTTCGGCAGCGACACCTGGCTAACACACACCCACAGGCATCGGCTCATCCGCATCACAAGATGATATCCGCAAGGCGTACAGGAAGGGTGCCCTGAAGTGGCACCCCGACAAGAACAAGGATAACCCGCAAGCCGCCGAAAAGTTCAAAGGTAAGTGAAACCACTGCCTCATGCTCTGTCGCACCACGCGACGATGATCACTTTCGCGATGTCGACATGGCTGACTTTCATGCGGAACAGAACTCTCGCAAGCCTACGAAATCCTGTCCGACCCCGAGAAGCGCAAGATGTACGACCAGTTCGGTCTCGAATTCATACTACGCGGTGGCGCACCCCCGCCAGAAGGCGCCGAAAGCTTTGCGAGCGACGGCGGTAACCCCTTCGCCGGAGCTCAAGGCTTCCCCTTCAGTGGCATGGGCGGCGGCGGCGGCCCGGGCGGCGGTGCCAGGACGTTCCACTTCTCGACTGGTGGCGGCGGCGGCGGGGGGCCCAACGGCTTCAACTTCTCGAACCCCGAAAGCATATTTTCCGAGTTCTTCCGCAGCGGTGCCGCCGGCGGCATGGGAGGCGGCATGGGAGGCGACGACGACGACTTCGCCGGGTTCGGCGGCATGCCTGGAGGCTTCCCCGGCGCGGGCGCGAGGCCCGGGGGGAAGAGAGCGGGCAGCAGCCGCTTCCAACAGGACCCGCGCAGGGCGCAGACGCCAGAGGTCACGGTGGTGGAGAAGCCACTGCCCGTCTCGCTGGAGGAGCTGTTCAGCGGCACGACCAAGAAGATGAAGATCAAGCGCAAGACCTACGACAAAAACACCGGCAAACAGAGCACGCAAGACAGGATCCTGGAGGTGCCCATCAAGAAGGGCCTGAAGGCCGGCTCGAAGATCAAATTCTCCGATGTGGGTGATCAGGTTGAAGGAGGCACCCAGGACCTACACTTCATCGTTTCAGAGGTAGGTCATCCAGAGGTTCAGTACGAAATTGTCGGACCGCCCCTTACTAACTCAAAAGCAGAAAGAGCATCCGCTGTACAAGCGCGAAGGCGACGACCTCAAGCATATCGTCGAAATCGACCTCAAGGAGGCTCTCACCGGCTGGAGCCGAACTGTCCAGACCATCGACGGCAAAAACGTGTCCGTCCGGTCCGGGGGCCCGACGTCACCCGAATACACTGACCGCTACCCTGGCTTGGGCATGCCGAAGAGCAAGAAACCAAACGAGCGCGGCGACTTCGTGATCGGCGTCAAGATCAAGTTCCCCACCAGTCTGACGGCCGACCAGAAGACCAAGTTGAGGGATGTCCTTTGAGCATAGCAAAGAGACGATCCGGGGGGGAGTCTTGCTTGATATGTTAAAAGGGCATCATGATCTTGCCCTTGGACAGGAGCCTTCCCCTGGGATGCGTAAATTATCCCATTCATCCTCGGCATCTTTTCCTTGCCCCCTCTGAGGCAAGACCAAAAAAAAGGGCATCACAGAGGACACAGAGACGCGACACGAAGCGGGGCGTTGGAGTTCCGTGTAGCTAAATGGCATGAGCTTCCTTCTTTTTTTTTTTTTAATTACACTACCATCTTCATCCGGCCAAATGGAATGAAACTCAAACCACCAGTTGGTACTACCGCAAGGTATGGGCTGCACCGGGCATGCGAAGCTATCCATTGCTGCCGCATTGGTAGCAGGTCATCTTTTTCTTCTTCGTTGCACAGGCATAGGCTCTTATTATTGTTTTCTTTTTAGTCTTGGTTTCAGGCATTGGGTCGATGGCTGGGTGTGGGAGATGGGGGGGAGTAGGTTGTGCTTTCTGTTTGCTTTACTGCGCCGGCCTTGGGATGGAAAACGATCGATCAGAACACGTCTGGAGACGCAGTCTGGGGAAACAGTGTGCTGGATCAGGTGAGGGGGATGACACGAGAATGGCTAGAGAGGTAGGCTCGGCTTGATTTTTGAGGTGGTGGTTGTGGTGGCACTGACGATGATGATAGACTAGTGGATTTTTTATTTTCTTGGCTATGAAAGTCGCTTTGAAAGAAAAACAGTCTGTTTGTGTGCGGCGTATAACATTCGTGTGTCGTAGCTAAGCAACAGCCCTGCAGGAGCGCCTCCTCACTCTGGAGTTCCACCGGCCCTTTTCGGAAACCAAGCGTTTGCGAGCCTGGCGGCCTCTTCTTTGCTGAAGTCGTGTCTCTTGTCGGATAGGTGCTGCTGCACGTTCCATTTCCGGCAGAAACTCCTCTGGCAGAGCTGACAGATAAATCTTGGTTGCAAGCTTGTCCGGCTCGGGCAGTTTTTGGCTTCGCGCTGGTGTCTCTGTAAAGTCTGTTGGTTGACATAGGTGTGGCCGCAGCAATCAAGAGAGTGCGGCAAAGGAGTATTCGGTGCTGCAGTCTGTGTAACCTGATCTTCGCTTACTTTAGTTAGAGGAGTCGTCAGCTGCATCCCAGCAAGAATGATGGACAGGCCATTTACCAGCCGCAGTGGTAGAGGTAGGAGGCACAAAGTCAAATCTTTCCGCCAGCAGACTGTCCTTCCACTTTTCTGCATATGAGGTAGTTTGAGGGTCAGCCGCTACGGGTCGGTGGGTTGCAACGTGCTGAACACTGCCAGCTGTGTTGGCCATGGTGTCTTGGTAGATATGTATTTGTACAGTCTACCAGGCGGATAGCGGATGTGGAAAGGAAGAAGGCAATGGACAAACTACACTGTGTGCGCGCAGGTCTACTTATAAGGGACCATCCTTAGAATCTGTGGGTTTTGCAAGCTGTTGTGCCTGTGGCATATTTCGGACGGAATCGACTCTATCAGCCTGTGGGTAGCTTGAGGCGTTGAGGGAATATAACGAATTACCATCCATTTATGCATGAACTTGACAGACCAAACGAGGCTCTAAGCGGGTCGCCTACCAGTTGCCGATGGACCCGCCAGCGGGTCACCACCTAAGCGCTAAACCCGATCGGGGGGCGGGGCACGAGTCCAGTCCTACTAACGTATCCCTTCGTGTACTGCAGTTCTCATGCAATCGCTTATGTCCGCCGTGGTATTCCGGATTTGGGGTGAAATCAAGCAGAATGCTCGCTTCTCTTATAACGGAGCGTGTGACCTCGCCAATCAACTTGCGCGAATCTGCCGCGACAAACCCAAACTCCGGAGGCGGTGAGCGTGGGTACACGAAGTCATCCAATCATAAGGCTACATTGAGTCGCCTCTTGTTGACGACCGAAGAAATTCCACGAGTGCCGTCACAGAATCTCGTTGGCTAACCCATTACACCGTCAAACCCATTACACCGTCAGACACGTTAGGGATTCCGTGTGCTACTATTCGCACGCGTGCGAGACATAGGTATAATGCTTATAAACGGAAGCTTAGAAGCTCAGACCACGCTAAGTAACGGGCAGCCGCTGGCGACGCTTGGCAACAACGGCCATGGACGTATTCCCCCGGCGAAGCCGAGGTAGTGCACGACACCACTCGAGCTGCAAAGCGGAGGGCCGAAGGTCCGAAGCGGCAGCGACGTGGTGGCGTGCCTGCCGAGGCGTAGCTGGGGAATTATATTGCCCTGCCGAGGTTTGGCCGGTCACGCCCAGCTGAGCTCTCACCTGTCTTTCGCCTGGCCGATCGATCTGCTCCCAAAGACAAGGCCCCAGGTTCGCCGGGGGTCCCATTAATAGATTTCGCCTGGCCGATCTATCAACAATACATATCATAAATCTTAGCTTTCTATCTTACTTGCCGCCTTGCGCGGGACCCCCTAGCATGCCTCCTAGACGCTCAAACCGTCGCGTTTCATCGCTAGCAGGTACAAAACGACCTGTAGAAGACCCTTCAACACCTCCGGCGACGTAGGAAAGCCAGATACCGGTGCTTGTGTCCAAGGAACGCGGTCGCGGCCGTCCGCCGACTTTCTCGCAGTTCACGATCGTAGAAGACGCCACCGCCATCCAGCAATCGCAGCAGCAGCTATCGCAGTAGTAGTCTTCGTAAAAGCCGTTTCTATGCGAAACCCCCTTTAAAGCTAACCGCTAGGTGTTACTCTGGGCCTTGGGGGACAAGGGTGAGCAGGGAGTCCAGGTCATCGGGCGCGGAGGTGCAGCGTCCTGAGCTTCGCTACGCGCTATATTAGGAATGCGCACTAGGTAATTAACAGGTCAGAGCACTATCATGAATACTCCTAAGAATCACCCTCGCCACCACCACTTGCCTACTCCCACCTCCACTTCGACATCCCATTCCACCCTACGCGCCAAACCTACTTTCCCCCGCACCCCCATCCTACGCCAACCCCTCCTCCGCCAACCTCGCCCTCCCCAACTCCTCCGCCAACGCCACCGCATCGCCCACCTTCTCGGGCATGCTCAGCATCGGCGAGTGCGAGCTGTCCAGCAGCACGACGCGCATCTTCTCGCCTCCCTCGACGGCGTCCACCATCCGCTGCTGGACGTCGGCGGGGAGGATGATGTCCTGCGCCGTCTTGACGTACACGGTCGGGACGCGCTGCCAGGGGGCGCCGCGGCCGACTTCGGTGCCGATGTTGCCCGGCTGCGGGAGGAGGCCGGCGTACAGCTCGCGCTGCTCGGACTCGGGGAGGTCGTTGTAGAAGACGTGGGGGTCGGGGGGTGGGAGGAAGCCGTTCTGTGGGTGGTTGTCGTTGGTGTGAGAGAAGTTCACTTTGCGTGGGTGGTGGTGGAGGATGGGGTGTTTGTGCCAAAATTACTAAATGCAGAAGAGGGAAAGGGAAAAGATGAACAGTTGACACGTGAGATGAGGGGAAATAGGCAGAGGAACGAAAACAAATGACGCAACGTAAGAGGAAAACAAAACACACCTCATCCGCCTTCATGTTGCTCTCGCCATTGGGCGGATACATGGTCTGCGCGAAGGTCTTGCCTTCAGGTAAAATGAAGGCCGCGATGTACACGAGGCCCAGCACCCGGCCCTTTCCACCCTCGTCCTTCTTCCACGAGTAATCCGCCAGGGCGGGAGACAGGACGCCTCCGCCGTACGAGTGCGCGGCGACGATGACGTCGGTGCCGGCAGCGAGGTAGGGGTCGATGACAGATCGCAGGTGCTCCGCGTCTTTTTCCACCAGGCCGTCGGCGGCGGGCTTGCCGAGCGACGGGTTGCGAATTGCACGGGTTTTGTAGCCGCGGCGCTCGAGGTCCGGAACGAGCTTGTGATAAGTGTGCTCGGTGTGCCAGGCACCAGGGACGAGGATTACGGTGGGCTTGGACGACATTTTGATGATATGTAGCAAGGAAGGTTGCTATGTGCAGCAGGAAATGGCGAGGTGCAGGAGGAAAGAGTAAGCTTTTAAGTGAGAGGAGAGCGGAGCCGGAGGAGGGGGTTGTGGGGCGGCTTATGGATGGCTTCGTGGCAGTGTATTTCTTCCTGCCTTTTGTGTCAGTGGTTGGCGGAAATGTGGATAACTGCAGGATGACAGGTCTGACGCAGGATCTAGCGGATGGCGGAGCTTCGGCCATTTTGGGCCATGCCCGGTGTTCTCTGCAGGGAGCTAGGTATTTGGCGATGATGGCAATGAGAGTTGGTGATAACATCTAGAATGGAGGAATAAGCCTGTGCAGGGAGGTGGCCATGTCTGGTTGTATGAGGGTCGTCCAGACTTTGCGATGTTGGTCGTCTCGGTCGCCCGGCTCGGGTCTGCCGCGATCATTACTATTGCCTAATCGGACCTAGTTCGTCAGCGCTTGCTCTCACTGAGTAATTCCAACGATGAGCCATGAACTAAATTGGCCCCTACTGCTTTTTGCATAAGGATCAAGCTAGTAGTCTTGCTTTCGAGTCCATTTGCCGAAGCTCGCGGATGGCTCCGCGCGGCACAGCACTGTTGATTGCGACGACAGAACACTCGGAGACATTTGACATAGCTCATATGCATTGATATATATCGGATTTGAGCGCGGACCTCGTTCGCCTGCGGAGCCGAGCTGAGACGGATCAACCGCTTACATCAGGTGAGAGCCGTTGGGCATTGGTGCCGATATCAACAGAGCGAGAATGGCCGGAGTGGCTGTGGGTTCGAGGACGAGGTGCTCAGTCATGACTGTCTGTTGTCCATGTTCATGGGCCAGATAGGGTCATGTTTCCGCACGTCGCATTTTATTTTTGCTGGCTCTGGTTGCTCACTTTGCTTTCCGCAGCAACCCCAGGCGTGCCCAACTCCTCAAACTCCTCCTCGTACCGACGCCATACTTCGGCATCTCTGGCCAGGCGTTTCTGGGCGCGCACAAACTGCTCGTGGGATATCAAACGGCGATCGGCTTCAACAATGCTGCGGGCGAGAGACGGGGCTGTGTCAGCAAGACAAGTCACGATAGGCACCGGGGGTCTGGGATAAATGGATACCTTCCGAACGTCATGCCCGACATTTGGAGGAATCTAGGCAGCGGTTAGCCGAGACATCCGAAAGACGGCCACATCACGCACACTTTGAATTGGATTGTGAGGCCGCGGTAGATTGGACTGAAGATGTAGCCCGCTCCGCCTAGAACGGCAGAGGCGATGCCCCACTGCGGGCAGAAGATCAGCCAGTGCATGTTTGACGTGCGCGGCGTGTGGTGACACGAGAACGTCTGACTCGGATTCGATGTATGATTCAACTTCAGAAGGACAAACATGTCCGGAGCAGCGGGGAGCACGTGAGGGCGCAGGCGGATGGAGCGGCATCGGACTTACCTTGGCAGCGCCTACAGCAGCGCCTCTGGCGGCCACCCAGGCGGCGGTGTTGATCTCCTCATCCCTCTCCAGCGAGGCGTGTGTCCGCATGGCGACAGGGCGGGGGCATGGAAAGTGCGTGGGGAGGCGGGCGGTGCGACGGCAGAGAGGCGCTTTCTTGGCCGCGACGTCACGACGGCCAGAATTAAGTCGTTGCCGAGCTTGCCGATCCTGCTCGGCCTGTTCCGCCCCGGCCTGCCCACCCGCCCACCTCCAGCATCACTTCTGCCTCTCCTCCGCCTCGCCCCAGTTCTCTGATGCACGGGCTGCTTGCAGCCAGTCATCTCTCGCAGCCGGCCCTGCCTGTCTCCTCGCCGCGACATCCCAGTCCCGCCCGGAGCTGGCTGCTGCAACCGTCGCCATGCGGCACAGAACACCTGCAGCGTCGTCAAAAGGGCGACACTCGCCCCGCCAACGTCGAACGTCTGGCGAGAAAGGGCGACATGCGGCCGGTGAGCACTAATGCACGTCTTCACTCTGTGCGACCTCGAAAGCCTCGTTAAGTGGCATAGTACGCCCCAGTCGCGTCGTCCGCTTGACCAAGGAATCCATCAAGAGACCCGCCGACCACAGCCTCGGCGCCCGGCCTGCCCGAGCTCGAGCTTTTTGTGTCGTCCCGTCCGGTATCCCCCTTGTTATGGGCCCGTCGCCGCGATGCAGGTCCCGCTCTGTGCTTCAGGGATGGCCTGATGGGGGATCATGCTCCGGACCTGCATCTCCACGACCCGGGCCGCCTTGGCCGTGCGGGAAAGCACGTCTTGAGCCCCATCTCCCAGAAACCTCTTTCGTCCATCCTCCTGGCCTTCGTGGAGCTCGACCTTGCTCTCATATCCGTTCTGAACAGAGAAGAGTCTTCCATCCACAGTGTTGATGTGGCGCTACTCAGCCAGCCACATCGCTTCTCGGGCGATCATAACTGCTTGTTTGGGAATAAACTTTTGCTTAGGGCTCGTCGATCTACATGGGATCCTCGTTCGATGTCAAGCTAGTAAAGTTACGCATTCCAACATTCCTAAAGTCCCAGGTTTCCGTTCCTTTTGATACGCCAAACCCCGGTCACTCAAATAGTCCCCTGCGCCAGTTTGCTCGTTATTCCCCGCCCAGGAAATCGTTTACACCTGTTACCAACACCAAATGCCGTGTTCGCCAGCAACGCCAGTCTCCTACAACCAACCAAAAGGACCAGGCACACAAGTTGACGTCTCTCCGTACTTCAGCCCAACATGCGAGTCCCTATGAATGCTCTGGCGTAACACCAAAGAGATCCCGACTCCCACGGAGCTGGTAGCAGCAATAACCAAGAGGAAAGAACGCCGATGAGCAGGTGTCAACTCTGGTGGCTGAATTCCGGTCAGACAGCAATATATTCGAGCAAATGCGCTCAACCTTATCACCCATGCATAAAGGCAGAGGCTGCGGAAGCCAACGGGAGGTACGCGGGCACCGGGCTGGGACAAGAAATCCCGCACAATCCAAAAGCACATGATAGGCGTCCAAACCTGCGTTGGAGCCGGTAACAAACCTCACGGTCTTCGCGTAGGCTGACTTGGACGACGCTTTCTCAAGGAGCCAAGGGCCACAGCAAAGGTGATCCCTGTCTGCACCGGGAGCAGCATGGTTGTCTCTGCTGGTTACTATTCCCACCTCTCGAGACAACAGACCGGAGGAAAGAGTAGGAGCGTGAGCTGGGAAAGCTTTAACCCCCTCTCTTCCACTCAGCCTTTTGCCCGTTCAACATGCCTGACATTGGGAGGATGACTCGCTGGCGTCCTCTGTTCTCTCACGAAAAGCCCCGTCTTTTCCGGATTCAAGTCCCATCCACCTCTTACTTCTGAAAGAACGGGTGAAGGGTCTAGTTCCCTGTGCTTTTCTAGCGCCTGTGTGCCTTTTTCTTGATTCTTCCCGGTGCGTATCGCTTGGACGGTATCGATGTCGTTCTGCGCCGAGCGTCGGAACAGCGGGAGTTTCGGAAGGGGTTGCTTCAGCACGGCCTTCACGCTGTCGGAGAACATGGGTTGAAAGTTGCGTTCGAACCACTTTGATGACTCGAGAGGCGCAGAGCTTCGCTTTGGTGGTGCTGCGGTGCCATCATCATCAGGATTCGGTGGCTCGTACACCTGCTTTTCCGTCAACCAGGATGATGACGGGCGTGAGTCCACCAATGTGCTGGTCGTCGATGTTGGAGAATCGGACAGCGGTTGGTTGAACGAATCCGACTTGTGCTCACGCCAGCAGAGACAGGAGAACAAGGGGCACGGTGGCGCTTTGGGAGAGCTTGTCGAGGGGGCTGACGAGGATGTGGGGATGCGAGATTGGGAAGCAGAATAAGGCTCGTCCGCTGCAGAAGCAGCCTCATCTGGATTCCACGGGGAGTCCTCGGACTTCCGAGAGGGGGTCGTCGGTGATGAGGGCACCAACAGCCTGGAAACGAAACGGCTTGGGGTTTGCGTCGTCCGTGCGCCATTTCCGGCTGGAGTAACAGGGCGTGGGATCCTCAGCTCTGCTGATCCGCTTGGACGTGGCTTTCTCCTGACCTGCGGCTGGGGCTCCGGTGACCGACGAAGTGGTGTCTGGTCTTCTGTCACCTGTATTGAAGGAATGTCCGGGTCGGAGGATCCAGCCTGAGGCTGCGATCCAGCCTGGGCGGGCTGCTCGTCTCGAGGCGTGTAGTCGACCGGATAGTCGCCTTCGAGCTCTTGAGGCTCCATTTCCGAACGAAGCTCTACCGGCCTCTCGATGGATTCAAGCTCGGGCGGATCGGGATATTCCTTCCTAGTCCAAGTGTCATTGGACACCGAAAACGCGGACGGTCGGCGTTTCTTCCTTGCGTGGCAGAGGGTCATGGCAAACACGATTGATTTCACCTTCGCCTTCAACGTCGGCTTGGGCTTCTCGGGACCTCCAGGCTGCTTCAACTTGCTGCACTTGTGCGGCTTTGTGTAGGTGAAAGACAGTAGGGAATATTCTCGTTGTTCGTGGCATTTTGCGTCCGAGGAAGCTGTGGTTTTGGTGCGCTGAAACGACCGCCGGCTTGTCTGATTGGCGTCGGGTGAGACTCGACGAACAGAGGCCAGAAAGTTGCGACTTACCATGACACTGAAGTGGCACCCTTGCATCCCCGAACGCGAGCACGTAGTAAGGGCAGACATCCATGAGTCCGTTTCGCGCAGAATTGGCGTTCTCTGTGCGGAAGGCGCCGATTAAAGCGGTTCTAGGGACGGCAATACGAAGATACCCCTTTGAGAGGGTAAAAGACGGTGTTGGGTGCCACGACCTGGGATATACAGCACATCCCGGCAAAGACGGCATCGTAAGGCGTTGCACTGACCACGACTCGTCAGTAAACAGGGTCTTCCGCAGCGCCTCCTGACCAACGGAACCCCGCAGATCATGAATAAGGACCCGTCTTCCAATACTTTCCGGCAAGATTGTGCCCATCCTAGCTGCCCCGTGCTGCTGTAGGGCAGAGGAGGTGGTGTCTGGCCCACGCCCCGTGGGTGTCGTCAGCGATCAACGATTGCGCTCATCCTCCAAGCTCAGAGCATCTGCGGAACCGAAGGCGGCAACTCTAATTCTCCACGATGTGGACTGGACATGTGCCGGTTTTTCCATGGCATCATCGGCCCGTATACCCGAACGTGGTCGGATAGGTCGGCCACGTTGCTGCGGGCGAGGTTCCAGTGGCGGTCACGGGGCGGGGAGCAGATTTTCCTAGTATCGTAACGAGAGCGGTTTTTGCGTAAGGCTGAAACTCGAGAGTCCTGTGCGGGGACGGTGCGATTATGCGCGTGGGACGCTCTCCTGTCGCCGCTTGCGCCGAACCACCCACACAGAAGCTTTCGGTTCGCATGGAATTTCCACAGCCGTCGGTGAGTCGAAGCTCGGCTTGGATATCTTTTGATGCCATTTTTAACTGCGCTCGTACGTCCTAATTCGCCCCTTTGTTATTTTTCCCATGTTGTTGCAATAATAGAAATAGCAGCTGGAAAGTCTTGGCCGCCCTGTGCCGTCAGTCCACCGCAAGTAATTCGCGCGCAATGGGAGATCTACCTCGGGACGAAGACGGCTAGCCTCCATACCCCCCTAGGAATGCAGCATATCAGCCTGATTATGAAAAACGTCGGACTACAATCTCAATCAACTTCTCGAATTCGGATATCAGTGAGCAACGATACTTCACTACCAGGGCGATCCGTGGCCACCATTAATCAATTCCCTTCTCCCCCTTAAAAAGAAGCCCCGACCAACTCACGCACCCCCCGCTCTTCATTCCTCTATCTCTTTTCCTTCCTTCCTTCCTTCCTTCCTCCTTCCTCCAGCTCACAAACTCACACCCCTCACGACAACGCCGCCTTCGCCAAATTCTCCTCAAAGTTCCCGTCCTTGAACGGCACGTTCCCGCTCCCGAAATCCGCCTCCTGCAGCGCCCGCCTCGCCGCGTCCGGCAGGCTCTCCCACGCGACCATGGGCTGCTCGCCGCCCACCTCGCTCGTGAAGCCCGTCTGGTGGTTGACGGGGAACACGTTGTAGTACCGGATCAGCGGCCGCGTCCTAGTTCCATCCTCATCCACCGGCGCGTCCGTCCGCGTCTCGTACCCGCCGTGGCCGGAGGCGGCGACGCCGAGGAGCTGGGCGGTGGCGGGGGATGAGGGGTCGCCGCCGAGCCAGACGACGACGCCTTCCCAGTCGTGGCGGTGGCCGAGGCCGGTGGAGGGCGAGTCTTTGGGCATGTACCATGAGTACATGATGGCGTAGGAGGGGGTGGTGGAGGAGGACGAGGTGGCGTTGGCGTTGGCGGGCGTGCCGCCGCGCACGTAGATTTGACCCGGGCTGCTGTCGCAGTCGCCGGTCGAGGTGCCTGAGGGGTTGAGGCCCGCGCTGTGGGGTGGGAGGGGGAGCGGCTGTTAGTTCATGGGAATGGGCGGTGGTATGTGTGGTTGGACAGGGGGAGGAATGGAAGGCGGATTTCTTGCCATGTACTGCTAACTGCACTGATCTTGCTGTTGTTGGGGAAATCGCGACGGCAGCAAGATGATCTCAATGCGGTTTGTTTGGGACACGGGGAAACGACTCGGGTACGAAAGCGTGTGAAACGCGAGAGGAAGGGAAAGAGAGAAAGAAGAGGTTGATGACAAAACGTACTTGGTGTTGCCCTGAGCGTCGACGGCCGGGAAGGGGACGCAGCCGGACTCGACCTTCAGGAAGGGCTTGAACTTCTCGTAGAGCTCGCCGACCGCGCCGGCCGGCACCGTCTCGGGGAAGCCGACGACGGCGTCGTGGTCGATGGCGTCGCGCCGGTGGTGGATGGCCGCAGCGCCGACGCCGCTGACGCCGGCGCCGGCCGCAAGGAGGCAGACGAGGCCGTGGCGGATGGAGAGCGACATCGTGGTGGTGGTGGTGGCCGTGGTGCACTGATGACGGGTTCGTGCAAACGTATAGCGAGCGAGCGAGCGAACGAACTTAAAAAAAAGAACGGGATGTCAAAGTCGAGACGCGGGGATGCTCGGCGAGCGGAACGGGCCCTGGCGAGTTTTATATACGGACGTCCTGCAAGCGAGTGAGTGTATTGCAGAGCGAGGTCGGCTATATGGCACTGCTCGAAGCGATTTGGCGCGACCACGAGTCAGGATGGAGAGGAGAGAGAGTGTGTGTATGTGCGCTCCGCCCGGTTGATGTACCCTATCTGTTGGATTAAAAAAGGAGCTCCCCCACGTGCTGCGCGCTATGCACCCAATCCTGTTAGGGAAGGCAGCTTCAGACGTTTTGCCCATCTTAGCCTTATGCAGGTGCTTCTTGCAGCCGAGACGGCATTTTTTGACATTCGGATCGACGCTGTTTCAGGGAACGGACAAGGATATAGCTGTCGGCTCTGGCCCGAAGCCGTCGACATGCCCATTCCCCGATCGAGCTGTTAGCGGCGCAGCCAGACGCTGGGAAAGTAGATTCACACGAAGTCCGTGATCTTTGGTACTAAAAAAGTCCGAGCCTCGGCCGCATAGGTACTCGACATCAAAGCAGGACTGTAGGTTAATCAGTTGTGTACATGCTAAACGCGGTCTTGCTGGCACTTTTCCCCTCCAATGGTGGTTGCTGGTGTTTAAGCCAATAGAGGACCAGAATCGGTCTGTTTAGGCCGACCACTGCATGACATTCATGCCGCCTCGCGTCGTCCCGCATCAGCACGGATCGCCTCTCTAGAGGAGCTTTGGCATACCGCCATCTTTTCGCGGACCTCTCATCCGAAACCCCTGGTCAGTACGAGTTACGGGTGATTCAGGGATGTTTCTGTCCGAAACAAACGGGACAGACGGCTCCTCCCTAAACCACCTCGCATGGCGCATTTTTGGTATGCGTTCAGGAGTTGGGAGAGCAAGCACCGATGGGCAGCTCAAGCTCACCGCTTGCTCCGGTTTCTGCTTCAGCCTTGGTTCAAGATTGCGATGGGCGGACGGTACTTGCAAGCGAGGCGATGATGCTTAGCTATTTCCAGCACCCACGTGTCTCCCAGCTGCCCCCGGGTTCTACTAGGGGGTCCGAGGTAGGCTAGAAGTTCCGAGGTAGGCCCGGGGGCCGCCGGGTCGGGCATAAAAGAGGGCGTCCGCGCCCTCGTATGAGGCCGCAAGCAAAAGAAATTTGCACCTCCAACGGAACCGCAAAAAGACGAGTCGGGAATTGAGCCCAACGCGGGGATTGAACCCGCAACCTTGAGATTAAGAGTCTCACGCTCTACCGATTGAGCTAGCCGGGCAGCGGATGTTGAGAACTCGGATGAGTTCCTATGCTGTTGATGGAGGAGGATTGGCGGCCAACACATATGATCGTAAGAAAACGCCTTTCCTGCATGCGTAGAGGGCTCTTCATGATCGAATCTATGGTAGAAAACGTTTGGAGAGCGCCATGTTGCAAGGTCGAGAGGACGTGGAGGTCGGGCAAAATTTTATGCTCGATTTCCGGATCGGGACTAGCTTGAAGGCTGCCGCAACGGCCTGCCATAGCGGATGGCCGAAGAAGTTTCTGATACTCCACGGATGCTAGTTGCAGACCGAAAATACTCGTTCCGAGCATCCATGGCATGGGCGAATGGAGCAGCCTATGATACACCGGCTGGAGACGGGGGCAGTCTCGCCAAGATGTCGACGTTATTAACGGCCGGTGTGGTGACCTGCAACGAGAACTACTGCTGCTCTGCTGCTGTAAGTTCTAAAATATGCCCTTCCAGACCCATTTCGGAATGCCCATATGACTCCACGACCGTCATCCTTTCGAAAGGACCAGCATGAAATGCGTACGATAAGAGGAACGGAGATAATGCATTAAGTCTGGAATAATCAATAGTTCGCCTAACGTTAATCGTGCGTTACAAGCAAGGGCTGCGACTTCCGTCCAATAATCCGAGCTCGATCTCGATCCCGCACAACCCCCGCACTCAACGTTGCTTGGGTATTTATCCCCCGCCCGTCTGATAAGGTTCGGCCGTGCCCACCTCTTCCCATCCTCGAAAAAAAACTCAACGTCCATCATGCTCCCGCCTCCTCGGACAAGCACAAGGAAAAGCGACAACGAGCGGAAAGCGAACAAAAGAAAAAGGGCAGGGGGTGAGGGTATACACAACGCGAGGGTATCATCAAAAGAAACATCGCTAAAGAGAGAGAGAGAGAGAGAGAGAGAGAGAGAGTCGTAGCACGACGACGCCATGAGCTGGAGGGAAGAAAAAAAGAAAAGAAAGAGCAAGGGATGAAGAGCAGCCGTCATAACCCCACCGACGCCTCGGGATAGTCGTTCTCGGCGCCGTTCCGCTGATACCACGTGTCGACGTACTTCTTCGCATCTTTTGGCGAACACTGATGCACCTCGTGGACGTGCTGCTTCAGCGTGTTCCGCCGCCCGAACGGCCTCGTACCGCACAAGAAGCAACGGAACTCGCGGCCGCCGTCGCCATACGGACATGTCCGGCTTTCGCGTCGATGCCGGTCGAATGTGAACTTGGAGCTATACTGCGTCCCGCAGCAGACGAAGTTCCGGTCGTTGCGGGCTGGGTTTCTGGACCGTGGCATCACCGGTGCGCCTTGAGCTGACGGTGCGCCGAGAGGGCGACGGGGGATCGTGGCGCGCCGCTGCTCGGGCGAAGGAAAGCCGGCAGAAGAGGGAGGAGATGGCATGCCGTACTGCATGATTGGCTCTGGCACCCTGGGGTTGACCATCGTGGGGTCGGGGGCAGGGTAGGAACGGGAGCTGCCAACACCAGAGACCCGATCCCGATGATGGCCACCACCAGGAGACACGGCCGTGCCATTTGGGACCCAAATGGCGGCATGAGCCTCCAAAATGCTGCCGTTTACCATTGGCGGGTACTGGTTGCGGTCAGGATGGCCATGGTTGTAGCCATGGGCATTGCCGTTGTTGGCAACGAGGTCAGGGTGAAAGTGAGGGAGAGTTTGATCAGAAGGCATGGTTTCGTCAGGGATTTGTTGTAGAGTTGTCGGTTGGAGACTCAAGTATCGCGGTTCGAATGCAGTTGAATTGCGCAGCCAAAGCAGACGGTTTTATGCGGACAGTCTGGTCGGCCATGGTTGGAATACATCCTCTCGACGCCCCGCGACTGCGCGCGGAGGCGAAGCGCGCAATTTCGGGCTATGAATATACGGAAAACCAGCAGTAGGTAGTGTTGAGGGGAGGAGGAAACCAGCAGAAACCATGTTGGGCGAAGGACTCGTCGGGGCCGGTCATTGGACGGCGATGGGCAGCCTTGACGACAGCAAGAGGTGCGGAAGGGCGAGATCCAGGGTTGCAATACATGTGATGCTGGCGGCCTCGCGCGCGAGATGGTTGTTACGCAGCGGAGCAATTCCGGTGGGCGAAGGCAAGGCATACTTGCGCGTAAAGAGAGAGAGAGCAGGGCGTTGAAATGCGCCGGTGCGCGTGCGCTGGTTTTGGTGGTTGAGGCGGTGTTGTGCTGCGCTGTCGAAAACCATGGTAGGCGAGACGGCTGACAAGTCCTTCGACTCTTGCTTGGGCACAGCAGCGCTCGCTACATGCCTCGGGCAACTGTCATGTGCAGTCGGAAGCGGCTGCGCAGGCTCGAGGGCGGTTGCCCCATTCGCGCAGAAGGTCCCCGGCCATCAGGGCCGCCGACACAACAAGTCCGCGGCAAAGGTGTGGATTCCTGGCGACGGTTCGTAAACGGCATTGCGACATTGCGGCTCGAAGCGCGGCAACGACGGCGGCTATCCAGCTGATTTATATCAATTGAAACGTCAGCCCAAGGCTAGCACGCCGCGCCAGTGCTGCCTTACACAGACACTCTACAACCACAACCGGACCAGTCTACGATCTTGCGATATGCCGGTGCAGAGAAAAAATGCCGAAGACCGCATTCAGCACCATGCGAACTGCCGACGGTCGGCAAGGCCAGACAAAAGCAGACAAAAGCAGGCAAAAGCAGCATGGGGTTCCCTGACAGCCTGATGAGAGGCCGCCAAAAGCCGACCAGCGCCTCCACCCAACAGTTCGCTAGGTGGTACGTTCTGAACACTGCCGAAAGACTGCTGTGCGTGAAGCCTGACCGGTAAAGCACTGTCGCTTGCGAAAAAATAAAAAATAAAACAACATGCGGATCGGTGATGTCGTATATGCTCACCTTGCCATCTGATTGGACGGATACTGTAAACCCGCAGACGTGGGTTTTCGGCCATGTAACCCTCCGTCTGTCGCCCGCCTGGTCCAGCCTCGCCGACGGTTGCCTGCGACGAGCCCCATTGCCAAGCCAGAGGTGGTGCCCCATACGTCGGGCAACACGCTGAAGTTGAGCCTCGCATCCCAATCAGTCACAGCACACCCATGCATGCACCATCGTCCTCATCTTCACCCTTCCATTTCAATCAGTTACAGCAAACTCACTCATGCACGCACAATCATCTTCATCTTTCACCCTTCCATCATCTTTTCATTCATCTCATCTTCTTCATCATCTTCTTCTTCTCCATCGAAGATACTCTAACTACCTTCCCTGCCACTGACACTGCCTTTTATCACCCCTCACCTGGCTGTCGGCCAGCTCGGAACCAACCAACCAACCAACCCCTCCCTCTACCTAGCTAGATTGGCAGCCAGAAGAGAAGAAAGAAGTGGTGATAGCAAAAAAAACACACAAAAACTAAAAGGAGAAAGAAAACCAAAAGGGAAGCAAAAAATAAAAAAGAAGCCCCAGTCCACAAGATATGCGCCCATCAATGCATGTGTGTGTTGTGCTCAGCCGTCTGATCCTTACAAAAAGGAAGATGAAGATGAAGATGAAGAAGAAGAAGAGAAAAAAGGAAGAAGAAAGAAAAAAATTTGTCGAGAACGACAAGGAAAAAGCTAAACCAGGGGGGTGGGTTTCGTTCCGTTCCATTCCACTCCGGACACGGCGAGAAAACCCCCCTTCCTTCGTATGAAGAACAAAAAAAAAAGAAAAAGGGAAAACCACAACCACATTCTTTTTGAGAAACCCGCATTGCTCTCGCCCGAGTCGTGCGCTTGTATATCCCGCCTCGGAAGCATATGTCAGCCAGCCAGACAGCCAGTCAGCCAGCCAGCGCTGTTCCGGTCAGCAGCAGGAAAAAAAAGAAGCCGAAAATAATAAGTGGAAAGGGAAGAAGAAAGCCCGACGACATCTTCGATCCGATCACGTCCTCTCTCCCCTCCTCGACCTCTTGCTGCTGCTGCCTCCTCCAGAACCACCACCACCACCGCTGCCGCCGGTTTCCGCACCAGCACCCGCGTGCGCCCCACCACCATCCACGTCTCCACCGCCCCTATTCCTCTTCCTATCCCTCGACTCCCTCGGCTCCCTCTCCGACCCCGTACCACCACCGCCGCCGCCGCCGCCGCCGCCGCCTCGGCTCTCCCTGCTCTCCCTACCCTCACGAGGCTCGCGAAGCTCCCGCGGCTCCCTGCTCCTGCCACTGCCATCGCCCGGTCCGTTACGCATGCTGCTGCTGCCGCGTCCGCCGCCGCCGCCGCCACCCATTTCTCCGTTCGACGATGGTCCGTACGCCTGACTGCCGGGCATGCCGCCACCGACGTCGTGATGGTCGCTGCTGCCCCATCCGCCGCCGCCGCCGCCATCGCTGCCGCGCAAGCTCCTCCTGCTGTCGCGATGATGGCCGCCGCTCTCCCTCTCGTCGCCGCCGCTCCTTCCGCTGCGCCTGCTGCTGCTCTCTCGCGGAGGAGGTAGATGAGACGACGACGGCGGGGGCGGGAGCGGCGGTCCGACGTCCGCCATCGACGACGACGATGGCCCGCCGCCACGCTTGTTGGAATCTTCCGCTCCGCCGCCGCGGCGCGATGACGACTCGCGCGGGCTGGTCGACCTGTGGCGGCCGGAGCGGCGCTCGCTGCGTTCGCCGCGACGTCCGCCGCGGTGGTCGCGCTCGTCGCCCGCTGCTGCCGGAAGGACGTCTCCACCACCACCACCACCATTGCCGCCGCCGCCTCCAGGTCCTCTGGGCAAGAGGTCGGGCCGTCCGTCGCCACCGCGAGGCGGCGCGTCCAGATGATGAGACGGGATCGGCGTGCTGGGCTGGGAGGCCGCGGGCGAGTTTGTGCTGCCGGGACGTCCGCCGCCGCCGCCGCCGCCGCCGGCGCGGCCGCGGATCGACGCGCCGCGGTCCGAGGACGAGGGCCCGCCGGCGTCGTTGCGGTAACCGCCGCCGCCGGGCGAGCTGCCGCTTTGCTGGAGCATGTTGTTGATGCCGGCGAAGCGCTTGTCTTCGTGGCGGCGCTCCGAGGACGACGCCGGGCCCGTGGGGGGGTTGCGCGCGTTTGTCATGGAGAAGTCGGAACCGCTGGCCGAAGGCTGTTGTCTGTGAGATCCACGAGGGCCGGATGGGGGAGGGAATGAAGGAGGCGGGGCGGGCATGTCGCTCCGTGCGGCGGGTATCTGTCTCAGGCGATCGGGATGGATCCCCGATGTGTCAGGGCCGTCGTTCGATGGCGTTGGAGGGCCGTGGTCAAACGACTCCCAGTGCTCCCTTCTATCTCTATCAGCATTGGGTCCAAGAGGGGGACCACGTTCGCTGATAGGAGACTGAGGAACTGAGCCGGGCTGGTTTCTGCCGCGGCCGGCAGCACCTCTACCACGAGGGCCAGAGGGCGCATCTGGTGCATTGAGGCGACCGTAACTGGGGTCCGAAGAGCGCGATGGCATAAAGTCCTGATTGAGACGGCCGTGATTCGGGTCCGCCGGAGGCGGTCGCGGGGCTGAGGGTTCAAAGAGCTCCCTTCCACCACGAGGTCCCGATGGTCCAGGGTAATCACTCCTGCTTGGACGATCGCTACGCGGCCCAGTTGGCGGAATCGAGTTGGGGTCGTCTCGGCGATCACGGCTGGACGGGTATGCGGGAGGCAGGCGATCTTGGCTAGAAGGCGCACGCTCATCGCGGTAGTCGTCGCGAGGAGGGAATGCTGGCGCGCGCTCGTCCCCACGTCGAGGGGAATGAGGCCTTGACCCTCTGTCGCGACGGCTGTCCCTTTCGGAACCGAATCTCTCAGGGCGACGGGGTCCAACGTCAGCATCGATTAGAGCCGCACGATCTGGGTTCATGCCGGTGCGGTCTGCGGGTCCAGATGGTCTATCAGGAAGCGGTCCGGGGGGCCCGCGTTCCCCAAACCGGCCCGCACGCTCAGGGTGTTGGTACGGTCCTGCAGCAGGCGGGGGCATCGGTCCAGACTGCCAGTTGCGCCCCTCTCCAGACTGGCTCTGCTGATCGTATGGAGCACGGCCGCGCGGACCATCACTGGACGATTCAAAAGGCCTGCCCCGCGGAGGAGGTTCATTCCACTGCGGAGGCGCCCTCACACTTTGGCGAGCGTCTCTGGGGAGCGGCCGCCCTCGGTCATCTTCCCACGCTTCCCGGGGTCCCTGCCATTGAGGATCACGCCGATCTCGGTCCATATGAGTGGAAGCTGGGCTCCTGCTACGGGGTCGACGACCCAACGACGCATCCCTTGTTCGATCGGGGAAATCTCGAGGCATATCTCCTGGGCGCTCAAGGCGGCCGTAGTCATGATTAGGCGGACCACGTCCATCGTGTCTTGGTGGACGATCTTGTCTGTCGCCCATACGGCCCCTCGTGGGTTGCGTATCAGGTCGGTTCGGAAGGGCATGGGGCAGACGTCCGCCGGATCCAGCAGGCGGCGGTCCCCTTCCAGTATCCGGACGTGACGACGGGCCTTGGCCATGCGGAGGAACGGGAGTTGAAGGTTTGGAGTCCGTGTGAGGTCCTCTGCTCGGTTGCTGCGACGGAGTCGGTCCAGGTGTGCTGGCCTTTGACTCTGAACCCCTGTCTCTCTCTCCTCCCGCCACTGAAACCGTTGTTTGGTCGGTCCTGTCCTTCACATCGCCGATCTCACCATCTTCGGCGTCCTTATCACCCCTCATGCCGTTTGGTGCGACGCCATTGCTACCGGATCGTTAGGGAATGTCGAAATTCGAATCGGCTACAACAAGAGCGAAGAGAACTTACGATTGCTGAGTGGGCTTGAATTCCACAGCGGATGCGTTGAGCTTGACTTGACCGGGCTGTGGCGTGCTCGCACCCTCGGTAGTAGCACGACTGTTGGGTTTCTGTGGCGCGTTGGGGTCGGCCTGTCCATCATTAACCACAATGTAACGATCCAGTGACGGGTCCCAGGTTAGACCAACCAGCTTGAAAGCCTGGGGGAGCATCCACTCGCCCTCCTTTTTCTTCAGATCACCAATGAGCGATGCTGCCGCCAGCTTCAAGTCACCTCTGGGATCCTCCCTCGATAGCTTCACAATACACTCAAGCTGTTGCTTGCCCATGAAGTTGATACGAGGGAAGTTGTGAGAGATGACCTTGAGGAGGATGATGGCGTTGCGAATATGCATATACTCGCCGCCAGAAAGACACGCCTTCAGAGCATTGTTGATGCTGACATGCCACTTGTAGAGCAAGCGCCGGAAATCTTCGTAGGTGAGGAAGACCTCCGGTTGCCTATCCTCATTGAACTTACGACCGAAGCCAGGAAGATCCTTCTTCGCGCCGTAAGCCGTTCTCTCGTAGATCGCTGCGTCGGCATGCCATTTGCCAAGCTCCAAAAGAAGCAGATTCAGGAAATGGCCCAGGTTACTGACTTCTTGAGGTGTGCAGATGAAGATGAGTGCCGTTAACTGCTTCTCCCTCAGGATTCGATCGATCAAGAACATCGTGCGGAAGCCCGGTGTGCCGGCGCCGTGAAGGTATATAAGCATCCGGAAGACGTATTGCGCATCGAACTGGGAGAGGATCAGGCGCGGAAGGAAACACTCCTGGATGAGATAGTCGTGAAGGGCGGGGCTCATGGCAAGCTTGTGACCAGCGAACCAATGGGCCTTTTCTTTCTGCAGGCGAGAGCGGACCATCGAATATGTCTGCACTTGGACCTTCATCTCGGCCCTTAGGCGATCTTGCAGATCATTCAGTTCTTTCTTCTTCGCATCCCTCTTCTTGATCCCTGCAACAGACACGTCTGACCGGTCTGAAACGACCGCAGTGATCTTCTTTTGCAGAGTCTTGATCTCGTCTTCGTAGGCCTGGGTGGGGACGGACATGTCGTGGAGGGATAGTTGCCAGAATGTCGCGTAGAAAGAAAGGCTCATCTTATCCTCGAAGCCCTCCGGTAAAGCTGTCCTCAGCCTGTCCATAAGGTCCTTGATTGCAGGAGGCGAGGTCTCTTCCGGTGTTGGCTGTGCTGGCGTGGACGGTACTGGTGTCGGAGCACTGACAGTAGCTTCTTCCTTCTCTTCTGTTTCCTCTTTGACCGCAGCCTCTTCTTTGACCCCTTCGTTCTTCTCACCACTCCCCTCCTGACCATCTCCAGGAGCATCAGCCATGTCGACATCTCCGTTCGTTGCTGGTTTCTCCTCGGTCTTTGACCCCTCCTTTGCATCCTCTTTAGCCTTCTCATGTTCCTCCTTCTGCTTCTTCTCTTCTTCCGCAGCAGCCAAGTCATCCAATACCGCTTGCGAAAGGCTCCGCCTGGAAACTGCAAATGCAATACTCGCTTCGATGCCGAACTCCGACATGAGAGATACGACGTCAGGGATTGCAGCATCGAAATCTTTGACGGTGAGGTTAGACCTGAGAGCCTCAAGGTACTGGAAGAAAATCCTAGTAAGCCTATCCATATTCACTCCGACAACCTTCAAAGGCGCGTCAGCGATCAGCTCAGAATGAGGGAACAGCTGGCGCTCTTGTGCGATGGCAATGAGCAGTTGCCCTGCCAGACCTGGCTCGACCAAAGCCCTCAAAAGTCGCTTGGCAGGCCCCTTGAAGCTCGACTGGTTACGGAAATCCTGTATTTGCTCCAGGATCTGAGCTTGAAGGAGGTCGCCACCAGCCATGCCTTGCAACTGGTTGTCCGTAAATGTAGGTTCGACAGGAATCCCGGTCATTTGCGTCATGATCTGCTCCAAAACATCCAGGTCGGTGGTGTTGCCGTTCTTCAGCTGATATGTCACGTACTGGAGGATTGGCGTGGCATTCATGACGGTGTATCGTTTGAAGACGCTGCCTGCGAAGAAAGAAAGGGACTGTAACCAGCGACTGGTGAGCATACCATCGTCTTGTTGACGGGAACGGCCCTTTCCACCAAGGGAGCTCATGAGGGACCATGTCAAAACGTCATAGCCGAGGTAGGTAAAGTATCGGCCGCACTCCACAATGACTTGAACGAGGTTGTCGTAGGACTCGATCTGGTTCAGAGCGACCTTGAAGACGATACCAGGAGATGCATAAGCAACCTTTGCGAGTGCTCTTGCCATCTGCTTTGTGTTGGTCTTGCTGATACGCTTCAAGACGTCTTTCGTCTCGGCAGTCGATTGGTCGAAGGCCGACTTGATGTCAGGTAACCTCGAGGTCTGGCCAGTGTACCATTCCGCATAGATGGAGTACCGAGTTGATGTGGAGAAGAGCTTCAGCAAATCGAAGACTTCGTTAACGACGCCAGGGTTGGCTTTCGTCAAGCTAAGGGCCGGAACCAAGAGTCTCTTCGAGAGGTCGATCCAGCGGGTGAAATTCGCGTCCGAATCGTCCTTTGACAAGCTCCACTTGCCGATGCGTGCTAGCTTCGTCAGCAAGGCAGGGTCTTGGCCGATCTTGACTCCAGACAAGTTGAGGAAAGAGCTGCAGAGAAGGAAGACATCATCGACAGTCTGGCATATTGGGACGTTGTTCGACCAGTCTTCCCAGTAGAACCGGTAGTCGACAATCTGCGAGTCGTTGTGAGAACCCTGCTTCTCGACCGAAGCCCAGCGCAACGTCCTGCGAGGTGGAGGATCGGTGCTCTTCAGCTCTCCCTTCTCAGCTCCACCCTTCTCGACTTCAGCCTTCTTCACAAGTCTAACTTGGTCATGGCCTTGCATGGGCCGTAAAGCGTTATAGACCTTGTGGAGACTGTGGTGCAATATCCGATGAATGTACTCCGGCAGGTCAGGGTGCACATCCATCAACCAAGGGAACTTTCCGAGGATGTAGAGAGATTCTGGAATGGCGCCGATGCAGAGCAAACTCTTGAGCAGAGCGATCTTCTGGTCCGTGGGCTCACCCAACAGCTCCTCCTTCGTCATCTCCTCAGGCTTGTCGGATTTTGGTGTACCGGCCTTGTCCTCCGGTTTTGCGGAAGAAGCTCTGCTGTTTTCAGCTTCGCGCAGCCTCGAGGCTGCTGTGGGTGCTGGAATTGTGTCGTCGGCCAAAGCTCCTGCCATCGCAAGGGCGTTCATCTGACCACCACCAGGTTTGTTCTTCCTCTCACGCTCCTCCTTCTCCTTCATCAACTTCTCCTTTACAGCAGCCATGTCTTTGTCCGCGGGATAAAGATGGGGGTACAAGTCTCGCAGGGAGACAAAGCCGATCTTGATCAACAGGGCCGCAAGGAAGACCAAGTTCTCAGGAAATCTGTCTTCAGGGTCTCTCGCAGAGGAGGCGTAGAAACGGAGCTTGAAGCCAAGAAGTTGTGCAGCGACGCGGTTTCCGGGCGGTGGGAGGGTCTTCGTCACTGCCATCCACTCCTTGTTGAACACGGCCTCCGTCATGTCCTCAGGCTTGGACCCGTCCCTCATCCCTCTCTCCTTCTCGATCTTCTCGAGTCTCTCTGCAACGGACTCGCCAGCTTCCAGGGTCACCTCGCCCTTCGTGATACGACGTCCGCCAAGCTCGAAGAAAGCCTCCAAGCCCACTTCCCGTACTCGTTGCCAGAACTTGTTGTCTCTGACTTCGCACAGCTCTGCTATTTCCTCCACGTCCTTATCTGTGTGCTGGTATCCGGAAGCTCCAGGATGCGCCCATCTCGGTAAAGAGTCGACTCCTAGGGTCTCCCAGTCCAGGTTTTCGTACGATTTCTCCTCCGGCCACCACGAACTCGCACGCATGAACTTGACGAAGAAGCGGTAATGTCTTATCATGAGGTTCGCAAACACGTCCAGCGTTACGTCTAGGGCGCGTCCGACGTCCAGGTCAAAGGCACCAATCAGGGCCTTCACGCGTTGAAAAGCGGCGGCGGCGGCGGTCCATGTCGGTTCCTCGTTGTTGGAGGTGGTAAAGTACTCGGTCATGAGCTTGGCGTATCCTTCAGATTCCTCGCGGAGTAAGTTGTAGTTAGACTGGCGATAGAGCTGGTTCGTTGCCATGCGGGTGCCCATCCTCTCGAATGTTTTCCGGACCATGCCCAACTCTTGCAGCTGCGGTATGTCCAGCTCTTCTTTCATCTGCATGGGCGAGATGCCTGTCGCGACGAGAAGGTCCCAAAGGCCGCGGGTGACGGGGTCCATGCTGGTGGAAACCGACATGGTGTCGAGGAACATTGAAGCATTCTCTGCAACAGCGTCGCCGGCCTCCGCCAATACTTCCTTGACGACGCGTCCCGCATCGGCCGGGTCTATCCTGTCATCCAACCCCGCTCTGATGATCTCTTGAAAGATTATGCTCTGCGTCAGAACATCTCCCTTCTCTTGCGCCTCCACAGCAGCGTCCAAGACGGCCTTCCTTCCAGTCGTTCTCCACACAGCCTTCTGCTCATCCGTTATGTACTTGTACACGAACTTGATCGGCGGCTTCAGCGCGGGAGCCTTCTGCAGCAGCACGGGCTGCGGCGCCGGTGGTGCCGGAGGAGCAGGGCGCGAATGGTCCTGGGGAGTGGCAGGCCGAGCCGCCTGCGCCGACGGCGGGCGCGTCAAGGTCGGCGACGGCGGGTTGTTCTCCGGCCTGGAAAAGGAGGCCGGGCTGGCCCTCGAGACTGGAGACTGCGCGTTAGAGTCACCGCCAGTAGTAGTGGTCACCGGGCTGCCGGCTTCTCGCTCACCGCGGCCACCGCGCGCACCGCTGCTGTTGCCTCCGCTGCTGCCTCCGCGACTCTCGCGCCGTGCTCCTCCGCCCCGGCCGCCCCGGCCTCCGCCATTGCCGGCGTACTGGTTCTGCTGCGCGAGGTTGAGGTTCTGCGGCCGGTGGGGCGACGGCCGCGGTCCGGCGCCGTCGCCAACGTCCTGCGGGTTGTAGGGGCCGCGTTCGGACCGCTTGCGCTTGATGGGCGGCGGCATTGTTAGAGGTGGGTGCGGGTAGAGCTAGCCTTGCGGCGGGCTGATGGGAAAAGAGGCCGTGGTGCGCATTCAAGGTTGTGTCGGTAGGTGGGTGAGGTTTGAAAGCTCGAACAAACCGGAGCTGCGAAATGCGTCGGCTGCGGCGCAGCGCGGGCGGGCAGCGTTTGTGGACCCTCGGGCGAAGGTGAATTCCCGGTGGGGGAAAAAGGGTGCAAGGAAGAAAGAAACAAAGGGTGCGGCCGCGAGGGTCGGCGGGGGCGGGTTGTGGGCGATGTTGAAGTTGTCGCGCTGGTGAAAGCCGGCGCGACGTTTCTCGCCAAGGCCCGCGCGCCCCGACCAGGGTGCTCCCCGACTGTCGTCACCTCCACTCCGCACTCTCCACCTGCTCATGTTTGCCGGGTTGCCGCCTTCCTTCGGTCGCACTCCAATTGGCCGTGCACGAACATCCCTGGGTAATCGTATGCGAGCAGGCCTTTGCCAGACCGAGCTGCATGTATCAACGTGTCCAAGTCACGGAATGAGGAGCAGCACAGTGTTGCGGGGCAAGCTCACGCCATCAATTTTCGCCGCCACGCGCATACGTCGAATTCACGAAACATGGTCTTGCAGATTTATACGGAGCTGTAACAAGTGTGGTGAGGAGCAGAGCTCAACTCTAAGTGCTATCATATATTTCAGAAATCTCTCCAAAACTATTCAGGGCCCCAATTGAAAGGAGCGGACGGGCCCGATCGAACCAAAAGGTATCGCGTCAGCTGCTTAAGCCGCACCGGCAACCGCACTGGCTGTCTGCTTCCTCTCATGCTCGAGAACAGCCTCGAGCACGCCAGCCGCGCCCTGGCCGGCCTTCAGCTGCTCGACGACGCCATCAATGCCGAGCTGGGAATCGGTCCAGAGAGCTGCCTCGGGAACCTTATCCGCCTCACCAACGCCGATGAACCCGCCCTCGGCAGCCCACTCGCTGGTGCGCTTGATACCGAGCTGGGTCCAGACGCTGTCGATGGCCTTCACCAAGTGATCGCGGTACTCGCGCGTGTGACCAGGGGTGGGGGTAACACGCAGACGCTCCTGGCCGACGGGGACAGTCGGGTAGTTGATGGCCTGGACGTAGATGTTCCACTCATCAAGAAGCATGTCACTGGCCTTCTTGGCCACCTCGGCATTACCAACGAGAAGAGGGACGATGTGGCTGGGGTTGGGGATGACCGGAATGTCCCTCTCAGCCAGCGCGTCCTTGGTGGCACGAGTGTGCAGCTGCTGGAGGCGGCGATCACCCTGATAACTCATCTGGTACTCGATTGCAGTCTGAGCACCAGCCATGGTTGCTGGAGGAAGCGAAGTGGTGAAGATGAAGCCGGGAGCCAGGGAACGAATGGCGTCAACGAACTTGGCCGATCCCGCAATGTAGCCACCCACGCATCCGTACGCCTTGCCGAGAGTGCCGGTAATGATGTCGATACGGTCCATGACGGTGCCCTTTGGCTTACCCTGAACGTGGGCCTCGTAGTCCAGGTGCTCGGCAACACCAGCGCCGTGTGGGCCGTACATGCCGACAGCATGAACCTCGTCCAAGAAGGTGATGGCGCCATACTTCTCCGCGAGGTCGCAGATCTCCTCGATTGGTCCGACGGACCCACACATGCTGTAAACGCTCTCAAACGCGATGATCTTCGGAGTGTCCGGAGGAAGGGAAGCAAGCTTCGCCTCAAGATCGGCCATATCGTTGTGCTTAAACACCATTTTCTTCGCTCCCGAGTGACGAATACCCTGAATCATCGAGGCGTGATTCAGGCTGTCCGAGAGGATGACGCAGTCGGGAAGCTTGCTGCCGAGGGTTGCGAGAGTGGCATCGTTCGCAACATAGCAGGAAGAGAAAACCAAGGCAGCCTCCTTCGCGTGCAACTGCGCGATGGTGCCCTCCAGTTCAACGGCGTGCTTGTTGTGGCCAGAGATGTTCCTGGTGCCGCCGGCTCCGGCTCCATACTTGTCCAGCGTCTCGTGCATCCTCTTCAGGACGTGCGGATTGCGGCCCATGCCGAGGTAATCGTTCGAGCACCAGACTGTCACTTCCTCCTGTTCGGTCGCCATGTGGGCACGCGGGAAGTCCTTGGCCAGACGGTTGATGTTGTTGAAGTAGCGGTACGACTTGTCCTTGTGCTTCTTATCGAGCTCGTTCTGGTAGAAGCCCTCATAATCGAACTTGACAGGCTGCGGTGTTGGCGGCTTGCCGGAAAGGTGCTGGGCGGCGGAGCTCGCAGGGGTCTGGGTTGGGTGGGTGCCTTGCGGGAAGGGAACTACGCGCTACATGTTAAAACCTGAAGATCATTGAGCGCCGATCGCGGCTGCGGCGGCTGCGGCCGACGCAATTGAGACGTACCTCTCTCGCGGCGCACAGAAGCAACGTCAACAGCCTGGGCCTCCTTCGAGGAGGAGGTGTGCAGCCTGGCCCTGTGGCCAACCTTGGCGTGGTAGGCACGGGAGCCGCCGAAAGCGCCAGCAAGAACGGTGTTGCCGGTGCGGGCGCTCTGCACAGTGAGGGCCTTGCCCATGACGGGGCAGCGGCGAGCAATAAGCTGCAGGTTGGACATGCTTCCTCCGCCGGTCGAAGCGCTGTGAGCGGCGGTCGAGGTGGAGAGCGACCTCAGCGTAGCGGGCGAGGTCTTGTGCAAAAACGGACACATGGCCCGCGATTGGTGAAGAAGCGCCTCCATTGTGGGCAAGAGGGCAGTCGAAGTGGGGGATTCGATCCGGGTCGAGCGGGAATATGGCAGTACGGAAGCGGCGGAAGGTGGGAAAGGGGAGTTGGTGTTGGGGATTGGAACGGGAGGGCGGAGGTGAGGGAAGCGGGCGACTTTTGATTAGAGAGAGGGCCCTGATGGACGCGAGCGATGCGGAGCCGAGAGTGTCAGCAACCCGTTCTAGTGGCCGCTTATTGGCTGTGCCACCGCTACTACCAAGGGCCAGACGAGACGCCTCGGAGACAGCTCGCTGATCCTCGCCCCGCGGCACCTGCATCGCCTGAGACTTTGCGCGCTCTGGGGCCGCCATCAGCTCATCGGCCTGGCCCTAGCGGCCTGAATTTGCCTCATAGAAAACTCCCTCTCCGGGGCCGAACAGACCGGCGTATCCCGTGCGCGGCCGCTTTGTTCTGCGAAGCGAACAATAATAATAATAATACCTACTTAATGCCGAACATGCCGCCCTGACCCCTCCGATCGGAGCGCGGGGCCACTCATGCGCCACGGGCCTTATTTTTTTTTTTTTGCTCGGCCAGCCGCAGCAGCATCTGGGTCGCGCAGCCTACATAGTACGCCGGGGAAAAGCATCTCGTAGCACCCTCCGGCCCTCTGCAGACGCGGCGCGCCGCCTCGGTCTCGACCGCCACAAGAGTGCGCGGGCTGAAATCCGGGGTAAGGCGAGGCGTGGCATCTTTCGGCTACCACGGCTCCGGGCAGCCGCTTCCACGGAGTGACCCAACTAGGAACTCCAAGGCCCCGATTGCCAGATCTAGATGGGTCTTGACTCGCAGCGGTAACCATCTCCGTCCCATCCCGCAGCTGCCCAATCGCGCAGTGCGCATTACGCATTGCAAGCTGACGGCAGCCCTTGGCCTCCCCAACCAATTGTCCCCATCGCTATGCATCTTCAGCACGCTTGCGCAACGTCGCTCACTTCAGCTTTGTATGATCGCGCACAATCTGACCGGTTTGGATGGCGGCACGATGCTCCGATTGTGCACGCTGACATAGCCCCAGCCCGCCTGCTTATCTCCGATTGGCGTCTACCTTCCATGTACTTCGAGTCCCGCATCGGCACAAGCAATCGTGTCAACTAACAATATCGTGTTTATAACTAAGACTGTACCAGACTCAAGCCATGTGTGTGGGTATCTGGATCCAGAGCGCTTCCTAAAAGCAAAGCGGTCCGCCGTCTCAAGAACTCCCCAAATGGCCGCCCTTTCTACGCCTCGGGTGACGTTATAAACCATGTACATGGCCCCGACGATGTGTGTTCGCACAAAGAAAGCTACCAGAAAAGAGGAAAGACCCTACTCCAGCCATTTCTAACTCAACCGACTGCCAGAGCACCCGGAAAAATCGCTAAGGAAACTCATATGCTATATGTACCGATGACCTCAGTCATCGTCCGAAAGGTCAATGTAAAAGTCACGCCTTCTTGTGTTTGAGGGCGGCGTAGGCCGCTGGGAGCCACTTCGGCCATCCGGCAGTCTGGCGGTTGGAGTCTGAGCCCGAACCCTTCTCTGTATCTGTCTTGCGAACCTGTTCCTCGGCTGCATCTGCCGATTGCAACCTGTTAGCATTGCTGTTCGGTGGATCGCTGATGAAGGCGCTTAAGGAAATGGATCTTTGTACCTCTCTTTTCGGAGGAGAAGTCAAGGGCCTTTCGAGTTGGGACGCGGTGGAATGCTGTTTACCATCTTGATTGGATGGAGCTGTTAGTTCGTCGTGACCCGCAGCCTTTGCTCCAGTGCGTGGAGGACTCGAAAGTCGACGTAGAAACGCGTGGAGAAAGGGGCCGTCACCGGGCCTAGATGGGTTGGTGGGGTCTTCCTGGTCCTTAACTCGAGGAGCAAGCGACAGAGGCCGCATCGCGACCGGGGTAGATGGCTTCGCCCAGGGAGTGGGCGGCCCGCTGTTGTTATCCCCGGGTCTCACTGGCGGATCTTCCCCAAGTTCTGGGCTAGCCACACGCTTGTCATCTCGCAGCGGCATAGAACTCTTCGGCTGGGCTAAATTTCCTGGGACATCGTCTCTCGTCTCAGAAAGTGGTTTCGATACTTGGTTTGGGAAAAGTTCAGTTGAACCACTTAGGTTAGTCGCCGAGTCTCCTTCGGCAGGAACATCTAGCGGATTTCTCGCGGGTGGCTTTGGCGGCACTGGACGTCTCATGCTAGCGGGTGAGGGGCCCGCATTGTTGATCCCAGCATCCGAAGAGGGTAGTCCCTCTGAACGAGTGTTGTCAAACGCAGCAAAGGGCGTAGTCCAGGACCCTTGGTCACCGCCAGTCCGGGAATGTGCAGTACCCGAAGGGACGGCGCCAAACTCGATGTAAGGCCTTGGCGTTGGTTGAGACTGGAGTTGCAGGAAACTCGGTATTGGGGCTGAGCCATTCCGAGCAGCAGCCAGTGAAAAAAGAGCTCTCTGCACAGCTGAGTTGGGGTGGTTCCTACTGTCATCAATGGATGGGTTTTCTCTCAAATACTGCTCCCAAGCTTGTGGGTTCTCCTTCCGGAGTCTCTCTGCTTGTATCATCTTCTGGACCTCCTCATTCTCCTGTTCATTGAGAACAGCATCGAGATCTTCCGTCATCAACGTTTCCGTGGTGGTGATAGCACGAAGACCAGCATCTTTCCCTCCATGTTGTCCGGCGAGGATATCGTCAAGGACCTTCCCGTCCTTCCCTTGATGATCGGCAAGGTCTTCTTGCCCTACTGGTGTAGGTTCGAAGAAGTAGTCTCTTATCTTCGCAGCATGCCTCTCCGGATTCTGCTTATCGACAACTCTCGACGCAAGCTGGGTTTTGAAAAGGGCTGTGTTCCAAATCTTGGGTTCAAAAGTGCCACCGGCGAGCATGCGGTATACAAAGACCTCCTTCTTCTGACCAATCCGATATGCTCTACCTATCGCCTGCTCTTCGTGCTGGGGATTGAAGCCACAGTCCAGGATGATGACTCTGTTAGCCCCTTGTAAGTTGAAGCCTGTACCGCCGGCCTTGGTGGAGACGAGGAAAACGTCAAATTCGCCTCTATTGAAGCGTTCCATGAGGGCGGGTCGGTTGGACATCTTAGTTTTGCCGTCCAAGCGTTCGAATCTGTAGTTTCTGCTGGTCAGTGCGGTTTCCAAGTAGGTCAACGAGCTGAGTTGTTGTGAGAAAACAAGTACTCGGTCTCCAGCTGCCCTTGAAAGCCGGACAATTTGCAGCAGGATATCCATCTTGAATGAATGATGGGAGGAGTCACCGGCCTGCGCCTGATCAAATATTGACATGGCCTGCCCAATGAATGAGCTTGGGAGGGGTAGACTCTGGTCCTCTGGTGGCACATCTTGCTGTTCGTTTGCGTCACTCTCCTCAGCGACTGTACGTTGCTTGTTGTCACGTCGTGACTGTTCATCCTTCAGCTTGCCCACGAATGAAGCTGGATGACTGCACAGCGTATTGAGGAGATACATCCACTGCCACATCCTCGTTGTGGTGAACTTCTTCTTGTCATTTGTCAGAAGTTGCCGGATACAGAGCTTGTAGAGCTCTTCCTGTAGGGTGGTAAGCGGCACCGTGATGACAAATTCCACCTTCGGTCTGAGGTCGTCCTTGAGCGCCGTGATGTTTGCCCGGCTAATCTTTGGCCCGATTTCATTCTTGAGGACCCGAAGCTTCTTCAAGGCTTTGCGATGCTCGTAGGGAGTGCTATCTTTGTAAAGGCCTTCCTCAATGGGTTCCACATAGTGAGCTCTGAATTCCTTTTGGCTCCCCAGGTACCCGGGCGAAACCCAGTCGATCATGGACCAGTACTCAGTAAGGTTGTTGGCTAAAGGCGATCCGGTCAATGCTACTCTTGCTTTGGATCTGAACCTATCGACAGTCTGTCGAATAGAACTGCTGACGTTCTTCATCTTGTGGGCTTCATCAGCAACGATGATGGACGGTCCCTCGAGTAGTGCCTCGTGGAGCTCGCGCACATCTTCTTCAGACATCTTTGAAGTATGCCTTTCACTGAAGAGATTGCGAAACATCTCGTAAGAAATGACCAGAATCCCGCCGTCATAATTCCAGTCCAGAATCTTTCTTACGCGTGTATGAGCCCCGTCTTCAGCATTTATGAACCCGATACTTCCGAACTTCCTAGAGGCAGATTTTGGAATCCAGTCGTAGAGTTCATCCACCCAATTGTTCACTAGAGAAGCGGGGCAAAGGACGAGGGCTTGCATGCGACGCAATTCTGGAGGGATCTGTGCTTGTATGTGTTCATGAGGAGAAACTGCGGCTTCGGCGATCGTCACAAGGAGAGTGATCCTGCAGGGATCAGTAATGTTTCTGGTTGGAGGGGAGTCAATACACTTACACTTGCATAGTCTTGCCGAGACCCATGGTGTGGGCAAGAAGGCAGCCTTGAGCATCAGTATGTCCTGCTTCAACAAGTTCGCGCCACATAAATTTGACGCCTTCGATCTGATGGGGTTTTATCCTTGACCCGATGGATGGGTTGATGTGAATGGCCCCCTCTGTGCCAAATTCGCCTGGGTTAACAATGAGACGATCGGTCTGTGATTGGGAAGCGATGGCACGCTCTTTGAACGCTCTCTCCATCTCAACCTGAGCCTCAGCGCGTTTTTGCGCGCTTTTGCGCAGTTTGATTGCTGAAGCACTCTGTTGGACAGCATTCTTCCGCTTTTTATGAGGGGTGTTGCCTGCTTCTGGCTCGTCTTCCTCTTCTGATGTGAGTTCTGATTTCCGTTAGTTGGTTTTCACCCACAGGATCTGCCGAAACAAGGAAGACTTACTGGGCGAGACAGAATCGGAAGAAGGCAGTGGGAATCTCCTAAGAACCTTGATGACAAAGTCGAGGAAATCCGCGAGATCACGCTTGGATGTCTGCGTGTCCAATTTCGCGACGATCTTGTGAAGGACCTCGGCAATTTTGTCAGGTGGACGTGACCAGTGCTTGAAGAGTCCCTTACTCCAGCAAGCGTAGAGCCTCGCAAACTTGACGAGACCATTCCATTCTCTTTCCGTGACCCCCTGCAATACCTTGCCGCGGCAGAAACATCCCATAGCCTTCCACATTTGATCATGTAACTCTTTACGCGTCACATCCATAACGTATTGACGCATCTGCGCATAGTCTTTTCCTTCAATGCTTGTGCGAAGAATCTTTAGCACCAGCCTTTTCTTGTCGCTGCGCTCTTCCAGGGTTCCAATATCCCAGGCCGTAATTTCGGCAATGGTGGAGTTTTCCGGTCCAATCTGGCTCGTATTGATCAGTGAACCAGGCACAACTGAGGGCCTTGAGAAGGAGGGCCTTGGAACAGGCGACGAGTTGAGAGATGCAGGACTGTCCGAAAGAGCAGTCAGGTCAATGACCGAATGTGTAGATCTGGGGGCAGCTTCGGGTTCATGTATCCGCAAGCGGTTCGGCGTGGCTGGCAGTGAGTCGGCTGTTGTAGCAAGGGGGGCATCGACGAGATCGAAATCAGTGTCCTCGGCAGCTGTTGTTCCAACACTGCCATATTCATCCGAAGCATCTGCCATACTGGCTGAGTCCATTTCAAAAGACATTCCATCATCTCCTCTCAAGGCTTCAGGCTGCTGCTCATGCGAGATGCCCATGGAATCCTCATCACGCTCCACGAAATCTTCAAGGCCGTCAGAGTCCAGCTCGGACTCGCTATCCACCGAGTCACCATCCTCTTCAGAGTTGTGGCTGCGGCGATGGCTTTCGATTGGCCTCCTCTGATTTTGTCGCGGGATTGTTGTGGCACCGACCGGCTCGACCTTTAAGTCCCATATAGATATCCGCCACAACTTTTCTTCTCTCTGTGATACGCTCTCCTCCAAAGTAGCGCACTGACGAATGACTTCTTCCCTCTTATGCCACACCTCGTCCATCATTGCTTCTTTCAATTTGTCCAGGCGACGATCGATCATCCTGACTTCATCTGCTGCAGCCATACGAAGCAAACGTCTCTCACCAGGCCGCCGTGCTTTTCGCCAGGTTGTTTTTGCCGTGCGCTGGCGCAGGGGCAGCTTCTTTTGCTTCCAAATCTCGACTAGGTCGTGAATTCTCTCCTGAATAATTGTTGAGACCTCTTCCTTGCTTAGCTGCGCCTGCTTCGATTGCTGCAGTGTTCGCTCCCTTTCCTCTGCGTCCAGCTCCGCCTCATATGAGGAGTTGTACTCTTCATCATCGGATTCTCCCAAGGGCGGGAGAACCTTGTCGTCACCAAGCGCCCATTTCTCAGCCAAGCCATACCATCCACTGTTTTCCTCATTCTCGTCATCGTGGTATGGAAGGCTGCTGTCGAACATGGCGTTTCTTTGCACTCGCAATGCATCCTGCCTCGTAGCTTTGATTCCATTGTCAGTGTGCTCGAATACGGTGACGGATCGGGGTCTATTGTCAGGCACAATAGCCGATCGATATGGTTGAAGAGAAATTGAGATCTTGCCGTTGCCTTGCAAAAGCTCTCTGCGGTCAGGATTGCGAATGTAGTGAAGGTACTGGCGGTATACGTATGGTCCAAGAAAATGATGGGCTTCGCCATAGTGCTGAAAGTCCATATCGTCGTCATCTTCAAGAGTCTGGCCGAAGGAGGTATCGCCGTAGAATATTTCATCCACAGGAAGGCTTTTCTGAGTTGATCGAGAAAGACGTGGTTCGGGTTGCACGGAGTCTGGCTTTTTGGATGCAGTGGAGACCGCAGTTAAGGTAAGTTTGCGTTTCTTTCTCCCACTGGCATCTTGGATGAGGGTCTCTCCAGGGCGCTTGGCGGTCATTGTCGCTGGGTCTACGGGTCCAACAATTTGATCCACGGGTACGGTAGCTTCCCCATTCATTTCCTCTTCAGCTTCAAGTACTGTAGGCAGCACGCCCTCGTGGGTTGGGGTTGCCAAACCTGTGCGGACATGCTCAGAGGGCGGAGGCAAGCTGCCAAGCCAACCACCAACAGGGCGACCATACGTAGAAGATCCAGCCATGCTTTGCGCCATTGATTGGGGAGCTGAAAGGGCTGTTTGGGTTGCTAGGTGCTCAGCGTACTTTGGAGACTGTTCGCGGAGCTTGTCAATCGCCCAGCAAAGAGCTGAAACTCTACCGATGGTCTTGATGCCGAGTCCATCCTTTAATCTCTGCTCGGAAGTGAAATAGGTGAGAAGCGCAAAGCCATCTACCTCTTCCTCCCGTAGGTGCTTTTCGAGTGGGACTGGATCTGGCATGGGCGAATTTGGCCGCCCTTGAATCCACCAGCCTCTGGACCTGCACAGCGCATCGACGATATCTTCGACGCTCCAGTCAAGCGGGTCTGAGGCCGAGGACATTGTTGAGTAATGACCAGCGAATCAGCCTGGCCGTGGACGGGCATGTCAAGTCAGTGGCTGAATGTCGCAGTCGAAGGCGTGGAGGCGAAGTATATAGTGTGAGGGATTGAGTCAAGGTCTTGGTGAGGTGGAGCATTCAAAGGCTGCGATAGAGTGGCTGCAAGATATTCTTGCCACCCGAGCAGTCCAGGCCCGACCGGTCAGGTGGCCTTTCGCGCCTTCTGATGAAAGACTGTTGCAACGGAAATTGGTGGGGGTAGGACGCAGCTGGGTTCAATTACTGGAAGGTAGCGGGCACCTGCACCCGCGTGCAGAGCACGTGTCGTCGCGTCGTGCTGCGACTGCTGTCTGTGCCCACAGTGTCGGCCGCGTCTGGGGTTCTAGGTGGAGCTTGGCCTCGAGACCAGCGAGACAAGTGCTGTGATCTGACGGACGAAGGCGGTCGGCGAAAAGAGATGCGGCGACTCGACACGGAAGGCATCCGCGCGTGGCGCTAAAGCTGGAAAGAGATGTCAGGCTCCGGCCAGCGCTGTCGTGCTCGCTTGTCGCTCCCGATCCGGCAAAGCGCGAGGCTTCTAGCGGCGTCACGCGGCTGCTTTGTCAGAAGCCGCCGCGAATGTCATCGCTGCAACTCATTCCTATTCTTCCTCGTTTCCTCCTCGCAATCCCTTGTATTTCTCCTTCTTGCTGGGCTGTTCAAGGGGACTGCACCAAAACCAGAGAACATTGCCGCCCTCATCATGACGAAGTCAAAATACCCCGCCTACCCGCCAGATGTCACCGAAGAAGAGGCTCAATTCTTGCTGACCAATCTCAACGACTGGTCGATAGCCCACGGTCTGGCTGTGAGACCACCGCCGTCTTTCGTCTCGGCGGCGCAAGATCCCTCCGGAGTGCTTGCGTCGACTGCACCAGTGACGCTGTTTCCCAGCTTGTTCCCTCGCCAATGCTTCGACGAGGGGTTTGCCATACAGAAAGCGTACAATGAACTTTATTCGGCCATTGCAAGAGACGAGGAATGGTTGAAGTCTATCGTGGAAGAGTGAGTCCATTCATGGCCCAGCGTCCAATATTGCATCGTCGACCTGTCCGAGTCGGGTCGTGTTCATTTTCCCTCCATACGAAGTCACCCCGCCTCAGCGTATAACAAATCAATGTGCCCGCTCATCTCTCAAATTCAAGGCGTGGACACAGCTCGACTGAAGAGTGGAAGAATTCCCACCTCTTCGTCTGTTTCAAGAGTGAAACATGGGGGAAGGCTGACATGATCCTGTCGTAGGCTTGTGGAGATTGATGACTTTGTCGCCAAGCTTTGGCAGGTCCACCTTGATGTGAAGAAGGAAGGATACGTCCAGGTAAACCAAACCCCCTATGTACCTCTGGGGGTTTCTGACTCTTGTAGGATCTCACCCTCGGCCTCTTCCGCTCTGACTACATGGTCCACTTGGATCCTTCGGGCGGCAACGCAAAGCCACAGATCAAGCAGGTCGAATTCAACACCATTGCCTCCTCGTTTGGTGGCCTTTCCAGTCAAGTCTCAGCTCTGCATAGATACCTCAATTCGATTGATGCCTATCCCGCCGAGGTCGGCTCGCTCATCAAGCATGACTCCCTGCCTCAAAGTCAGTCTGTGCCGTCCTTGGCTGCAGGCCTGGCGGCAGCGCACAAGGCTTACGGAAGCTCGAAGTCACAGAACCCGCTATGCGTTCTTTTCGTGGTCCAAGATCCTGAGAGGAACGTCTTTGACCAGAGACACCTTGAGTACTCTCTTTTTGTGGAAAATGGCGTGCGGACTTTCCGTGCGCCTTTCAGCAATGTCCTCTCCTGCACTGAACTGGACTCTGCGCGTAACCTGATATACCACCCGCCCCATGCGCCGGGCAAGGCTTTCGAAGTCACCACCATTTACTACCGCACTGGCTACTCGCCAGATGATTTTCCCACGGACAAGGAATGGGCCGTACGTTTGCACCTGGAACGCAGCCGAGCCATCAAGTGTCCCAGCATTCTGCTTCAGCTCGCTGGCTGCAAGAAGGTTCAACAGGTCCTTGCCACGCCCCATTCGCCTCACCTGGCTCGGTTCTTGCCCAATGAGAGCACGGCGACACGCGTGCTGCAGACATTTGCCCCGATATATCCTATGGACAAGAGCGAAGCGGGGCAGGAGGCCCGACGACTTGCCACGGATCCGCAGACGGCTCAGCGTTACGTGTTGAAGCCCCAGCGCGAGGGTGGCGGCAACAACATCTATCGGGGCGCGATACCCCCGTTCCTGTCGAAGCTACCGGAATCGCACTGGCCTGCGTACATCCTGATGGAGATGATCGAGCCGCCAGCGCAGAGCAATGTCATCATCCGCAACGGGGAAGTGCAGAAGGGCGGGGTAATCTGTGAGCTGGGGATATATGGCGTGTGTCTGTGGAAAGATGGGGGTGGCTCTGGGTCTTCGGGCGAGATCTTGGAAAATCGGGAGGCTGGATATCTCCTCAGAACCAAAGGAGACCAGAGTGAAGAAGGCGGGGTTGCAGCGGGATTTGGGGCCGTCGACAGCTGTTGTCTGGTAGAGGTGTAATCCTGCGATCCTCCCGGCGCGTGGTCCAGCCTCACACGGTGCTGGGAACGGTGGTCGAGAGATGCGGTGAAGGCCGGGACCGGCCCTAGGGACGACGTACCGCGCGTGCATCGTACTCCCTTGCCTGAAAACATAGATACTTTGAGAGAATCCAAGGGTACTTGTGACGGTGAACCGGGCTCGAAACAGCGTTTGGGGACGGCCAATGGAGAGGCGCCGTGGACTACACAGCCCCGGACAGGGGGGGCGGCAATTGGTGGCACGCATCCGCGCTTCTCCGCTCTGCATCCAAGCCAGCTGGGCCAGCTGGGCCGGTGCGGGCGGGCAGCGATCCCGCATTGCCGTCAGCGCCCCATTTCGACCGTCGGGAGCTGGCCGAACGCGCCGCGTTTTCGTGGCCTGGTCCACGACCCGCCCGTCTTCACGGGACCCGGGCACAAGGCAATTGCTCAATGTTACCCTGCATGCACGCTCGCGATAATCAATCTGCAGCAGCGGCAAAGCGGGTGCTGGACGCAGTTCATTGTGTTTCTGGGCGCGTGCAAGACCAGCGCCGGCACGGCGGGGCCGCCGCTTTCAGGGCCCTCGCGGGCGCACAGCGCACCGGCGAGTTTTGAAGGCGGCGGTGCTCGTGCGCCTGGGATTGGCGTTTGGTGTTTGGGCCTGATGGAGTCCGGCGGGGTGCTGCTAGTAGGCCAGCTGGAACGAGGGCTGATCATGACAGCGCGCTGAAACAGGCTTCCAGCCACTGCCGGCGAGGCTCGACCGGAGACCGCGTCATCCAGCCACAGGAGAAGCAGTGAGCAGCAGGGAGCAGCAGTGAGCAGCATCAGCGGCGGCGGGAGCGCGCAGGAGAGAGGGACGACACGAGCTGCGGAGCACGTCTTGGCCGGGGGGGTCGTGCTGGGCTGGGGTGCTGGGCTGGCGTGATGGGCGGGCAGCATTGTGGCATCTGGCATCTGGCGCCGACGCCTTCCGCCTTGCAGCCCGTCGCTGGCTGCCAGAGTGGCGCAAAGGCGCAAAGCAGCGACGGCGGGCGCACGGGCGGTGACTCGCGTGTGAGACGCGCAGACAGAAGCACGAAGCACGAAGCTCTCCGCAGGCACGAGGAGGCCCACCGCGACCACCGCCCAAGCACCGCCCCGTGCGCTCGGCTGGCGTGCCCGGGACAGGCCATGACAGCACCGCGACAGACCACCAGCATGCAGCCTCAGCCGCGTCTCCGCTGGCTGCTCGCAACCACTCCCCGCCCGCGGGCCCAGCAGCGCTCGCACAACGCGCAACGCTACTGCGACGGCTCGCCCTGCCGCGCCCTCACGCCCGGCCCTCCGAACATGTGCTCCACGCCATCGACGATGCGCAGCCCGGTCCGGCGCATGCCTCTGGGGCTCTCCTGCGGACCGTTGGCTCTAGCGCCGACATCCATGGCGGCCGCCTTGTAGAGAATGCAATTTCCCTGACGCTTGGATGCGAGCGCTCTGCTTCCCCATCCAGTATCGCCATTGGCGCCGTCCACCTCATTCGGCCAGCGGACCAAGCCCATTGCTCGCGGGAGCCGCAAATCTCTCGCCATGGCGCCGCGGAGAGGGAGATCGGCCGGCTGCCCCATGCTGATTTCCCATGGAAGCTTTGATATGTGCTGGCCGTGCAATTCACCAACCCATGCTGTCTGGCATGCCCGCATTGTCATTAACCCTCGGCGCACCTGCTTCGTCCGCAGCTGTCCTTCTTTTGCTCCCCTTGCTTGCTGCTGTTCCTACACTCCTCCTCTTATCTCCTCAGCCTTAATCGCCGCCCCCCGCGCCCTCGCAACCGTCAGGCCTGCCACGCGTGAGCGTGAGATCGCGTCCCCTGGAGCCTGACAGCATCGGCAGCCCTCGATTGCGTCCCTGCAAAAAAGAATCCGCTATACCATGGGAGCGCAGAATTGTGGTTACTTCCGGCCGTGAGATTCCCATACCAACCCGGCCGCCATGCAGCTTTCTCGGACCCTCGTTGCGCTCCTGCTTGTCGTTTGCCACGTCCACCCGGCTTCTGCTGCCGCTGTCCATGCTCGCCAGGACGGAGACGGCGCCGCAACCTCGGTGCAGAGCAGCAGCATCGAGTCCACCGCAACTGCCCGGAATACCAGGGAAGGCTCGACGACGGCGACGATCGACACGGCGTCCCATGCAGCGCCCACCGCCACACAAACCAGTTCTCGGGACTCCGCAGCGCCTTCAACCACTGCAGCCGTCAGCACTACTGCCCTAACCGATGTCCCGTCTGCGGCAGCTCCCAGCGACGCGCCAGCGGCGTCCAGCACGGGTGAGTTGTCCTGCACCTCCAATTGGACGACGCCCCGGCTAATAAAAGCCCAGCCGCCGTATATTCCGGCCATGGCCTTCCACTCCCTCCCAAAGTGACCCCAGCCATTGGCATCGCCGGTGCTGTTCTTATGATCACTGGGGCCGTTTACACTTTCATCGGCATCAAGAACGTCTGGTCGGTGCCCCGCCGCCCCCCACATGACGGCCAACTGACAGCTTGCAGGATAAACATCGGAGGCTCAGTAGGATTCCTTGTCGCGCTCTCGATCACGGTACGATCTGCTGGGGTGCTCCACGCCGACGCGCGTCAGCCTGCTAACGACTCGCCAGGTCCTTATTGAATATGTCATGAACCCGCCTGTCACTGATGCAGTCCAAGGAGCTTTCTTTGTTGCTGCTTTCATTCCCGCTTTGCTGGCCGGGGGTGTTGCCTACATCTTCAAGGACCTTACCGAAGGTTCGGGGTGCATGCTTGGAGGCTTCTGCCTGTCCATGTGGTTTCTCGTCCTGAAGCCAGGCGGTCTAATTACATCCACCACTGGCAAAGCCATCTTCATCGGTGTCTTGTCTGCCGCCGGCTGGGCGTTGTCTTTCAGTCGCTACACCCGTACCTACGGCTTGATTGGCTGCACTTCCTTCGCTGGTGCAACCGTCACCGTCATTGGGATCGACTGTTTCTCACGAGCAGGTTTGAAAGAGTTTTGGCTGTATCTCTGGGGTAAGCACACCCGCGCAGCCACGACGGCGCACTGTACTGACCGCCGACCAGATTTAAACGACAACACCTTTCCGCTATTTACCGATACATATCCGCACACGCGTGGCATTCGAGTCGAGATTGCCTGCATAATCATAATCACTCTGCTTGGAATTGCTTCCCAAATGAAGCTCTGGAAGGTGGTCAAGGCACGCCGTGCGCAAAGAGACGCAGCGCGGCGGCAGAGAGAGGAGGACCAACAACGCATGGATGAAGAGACCGGCAGAAAGATTCTTGAAGAAACCGACCGAGAGAGGGTTCAGTGGGAGGCCATGTATGGCAATAAGGACTACGCCGAAAAGAATGCTGCCCGAGTGGACCATCTCGATTCCGGCGTTGGCTCTGAGCATGCCCGAAAGGCGTCCGTTAGTGTGCGAGAAGTTTCACGGGGAACCTCGGAAGAGAGCATCGAAATGTGTGAGCTTGAGGCGGCAACCAGAGAAGGGAGCCAGTCTCAGCTCGTTTCCCAGTATGCTACTCCGGCTGAAGCCGCCGACGAGATACAACATATCGACGGACAGGGACGGCCTCGTCCACCAACATCCGGCTACTTCCCCGTGGGCCATCAGAACTCAGTGATGAAGCGCCAAGACTCCATGCAAAATACCGGAATGGACCAAACAGCATACAGCGACGGCAGCGCCGTGCCTTCGCCACGACTTTCGATGCAAGCACACCCGCCGCCTCAAGCCGCCCGCTTACCTTTCGTGGTGCCTACAGGAAATGACTCTTCGACCGAGCTACTGGAGCAGGAGTCTGTCGCATCCATGCCAGAGGATCTACTGATGAGGGAAGACAGCGCGCAACGGTTGCCCGTGAAACCGACCTCCCATGCCAGGAATTCGCGTGCAACTTCGGAAGAGCAACTTATAGAAGCCGCGTCCACCGACGATGATAGGGCATCTTCAATTGCAGCTACTCTGGACGACATGAACGAAGACGTCATCTCCCTGCCCGCGCTCTCAAGAGTCGGAACGCCGTTCAGCTGGCTAGAGCCAGCCGAGGGCGGTCACAGACGAACAGGAAGCGCACCTACAGAGGAGGGTGATGGCGATGGCGAAATCCAGAACGATTCACCAGAGACTGTCGATCCGGATCTTCAAGAAGCTCAGGCGGATGGCAATCATGATGTGTCGGCGCCGAGAGCATCTCGCTCCTTGACATCGAGCACCAACCCTAAATCAGATTACAGGAAGCACGCAGCTGGCAAGGATCGCCGCAAATCTGGCGTTTCAACCGATCGCGACGAAGTGGGATCGGCAAGCGACAAACAGGCACGGTCGAAGAGATCGACCACGCAATCGGAAATTGCCCATTCCGGCGTTGGTAGCTTGAGCGACCACCTCCCCGAAAAGCTGTCAAAGGTGATGCTGACATACCGCACCAACGAATGGGCCAAGCATGTGAGCATGGCCGATCAGCCCGAGCTTGAGAGCATTCCCGAACCGTCATCGCCCGGCGTCATGGTGGATCTCGGCTTCAAGCAAGCAGCTGAAACGTCGCGGAAGCCGGTAGACTCCACCCCTCCTCAGGCTGAAGCAGAACCGGAACTCGAACCAAAGAATGAATCTCAATTCCCGGTCCAGATGAATCCATACCGGCAATCGCTGCAACGCTCGCCGTCTAGCCAGTCGAAGAACGTTCAGCCGGTCCCGCTGTCGAGGAACTCGTCAAGCGCCACCGTGCCAACGGCAAACGCGAGCAACCCCCAGGTCAACCTGCAGCGCAATTCGAGCTCGTCATCGCTGACGACGCCGTCGCGCCCTGGCTCCGCTATGGCCGGCAATGGCACGCGAGGACTGAGGATCTCATCGAGCCCAGTCAACGCGCCCATTGTTGAACAGCCATCGGAGGAGATGCAAGCCGAGAAGCGTGCTTCTTCCAGACTTGTGCAAACCCCGTTGCCGACCAACACGCTCATGGGTGAGAGAGACAGCCGAATGCGCAGCAGACCGACAAAGATGTCGTTCATCACGGCGCCTGGGCAGTCACCGGTTGCGATGCTTCAGAGCCCACAGCCCCAACGGGCCAGCAGGGCTCCAAGCATATCCAACTCAGTCCAAGGGTCGCAGACTGGGGCGGAGGAAGCTGATCCGGACAACATGCCGCTCAGTCAGCGACGGATGATGATCCAAAAGAACCGCATGTCGTCGCAGAACCGGAACTCGTCGTACCCGACGCTGTCGGCGCAGAACTTCAACTCGCACCAGCCGCAGCGGGAGCCGCCGATGCAGCAGGACAAGCGCGAGCAAATGTTTGCGTCGTGGCGCGGGTCGCTGCAGCAGGACCAGCACAGCCGGCAGCCGGCGCAGCGCGAGCTGACGGAGGGGCGGCGGTCAGAGATGATCAGCGAGCGTCGAAACAAGGAGCTGGTGCAGCAGCAGCGCGAGATCAACCGGCAAAACATCGACATGATGATCCACGAGAAGATGCGGTCGGGCCAGATGCAACAGCTGCACCGTGAGAGGCTGCGACGACTGCAGTCAGGCGCCAAGACCGAATAGGAGGCCCCCAAGATGTGGATGGGCGCAGCAAAACAATCAGCAAGGGCGTGTGACGGGGCCATGATGCCCGAGTTTCGTTCTAAAATCAGCAGCATGAGACCCGATCATCCCCTTGCACTTCCTTTTTTTTTTTTCTGGAGCATTTCTTCCGAGCACACAGACACACAGACACCCTTGTAACACGACGTCAAACGTGCATAGCCTTTTTATTCTTTTTGTATTTCCCATTGGCTTCGCCGCTGGTACGTTGACGGAATTAATGTGGCTACTACTGGGGCAGCTGCGGCTCTGCATAGGCAACGGCGGGAGGCTATAGACGTATTTTGGTTGGTTTCTACTTATGGTAATAATGGCGGTGGTGGCTTATACCCTCGGCGGATCGGATCAAGGCGAGTCTGAAAGCGGGAGGAGGTCTGACGGCACGACCAATCCTCCGGCTCGCTCGGAAGCGCGCGGGCACTGGAGGCAAGGCGGGCGTGTGTGCTTCTGGCGTGAGGGTGGGAAGACGGGCGGGTGCGCGTCGGTTTGAAGGAGACGAGACGGAGTGAATAGCACGCGGGCTAGAAAAAGAAAACATATGGAGTATATCCCAAACTTTGCGGTCAAGCTCGGCCGGGCGCGGGCTGGCCCGGTGCTCTCAGGGGGCATGGCGACGCGGGCTGGCGCGCAGCGGTGGTGGTGGTTCGGTCGAGGCTGGCGCATGGCAGCGGACGTAGACAGGCGTGGCACGGATGTGTTTGGCAATTTCCACGCATGGCAACGCCGGCCTGAAGCTGCAAAGTGCTTTGCAACGACGTCACACCGGGCTGCACAACAGACAGGGGCGGCGAGTCGTCGAATTGCGTGGGCGGCGCAGGAACAGGGCGGAAGCGCGGACGTGCGACGCTCATGGCGGCGCTGGCGTACCGGCAGCATTCGCTATGGCCGACCTTTAAACTCGCGAGCCCGGCCAGGCACGCGGCCACCGGGCTACGTACACGACTCTCCCTCCGCCAGTCCCTACGGGAGCCGCAGCATCCTGCAGCCCAGTCGCTCCTTCGCCGGCCCAAGAGCGAGAAGCTGCGCGTCCATGCCGCGCTCGTCGCCGCCGGACGCGCTGCTTCGTCGAGAAAAGCGCAGCGCTAGTTTCCGCGCCCTCGCCCTCCTTTCCCAATCTCCGCTGGCGAGCCCAGCTCCACCACTGCCAGTCCTCCACCCACCGCTCGCCCTCTCTCTCCAGCCGCGCCCAGCACCATCGCCCTCCCCGACCCGGCCTTTGCACACCACGTGCCCACCGCCGCCACAACGGCGTCCCACCCGGCCCACGCCCTTCCACACCTACCACCGCCCGCGCATACGCTGCCAGCCCGCCCGTCCCAGCCGCCGCCCAATCACGCCCGCTGGAGCCTGACCCAGCGCATCTTCAACTTTTCGCCCTTCCGCGCCCCGCAACCGCTGCCGCAGCCCTCGTCTGCCGCCCCGCTCCAAGCCGCTCGCCGCGGCGCGCCCGCCTCGCGCCTGTTGAACCCCGTCAATTCGTCGCCGCGCACCCCCGTCTCCGCGCCCTCGACCTCGCACCGCAACAACTCGCTGCCGCTGGGCCCAAACGTCCCCATCGCCGCCGACCCGCCCCCGCTGCCCACCTCCTCCGACGAAGGCCGCGACGTCTACCCGTTGCTGCCCCTGCCCGAGTCGCACCGCCACAGCAAGGCCCACAGCAGCCTCGTCGTCGAGCCAGACAGCGGCCGCGCGAGCGTCGGTCTGCCCAGCGGACGCCGCAGCCTGCTGCTCGAGAGACAGAAGCAGGACGACCCACAGCCCGCATCGCCCGTGACGAGCAAGAAGGCAGGAAAGAGCCCGGTCTTCGCCATGGAAGCCCCCACCGCCGCCAAGATTGCCGGCCTCGACCAGCCCCCGCGCGACGACAGGCCCACGAGCATCATCTTGAACCCCGACGATCCCGAGGCCGGCCACCGTCTGCACCACTCGGCCTCGCGCGCCACCATGCCGCACGAGACGTTTCGCTCGCGCCAGCCCTCGGCCGTGACCTTTCCGGAGCCGTCAGAGGCCGGCGACGAGGACGAGTACGCGTGGGGCCCGTCGCACCCGTGCTTCCCGCACCTGAACCCCCACGTCCCCATCACGTCGCCGCTGTACAGCACGACCCGCGTCATTCGGATCAAGCGAGACTGGATGATTGCCGGGGATCTGGCGCCGACGTTCGCAAACCTGTACCCGGAAGTGCTTGACCCGCTGATCACCGAGGATCAGTTCCGCGAGATCATCAAGAAGATCAACACGCAGTTGCAGATGGCCTTCGACCCGGACACGACACGGGCGTGGGTCGACGCTCTCATGGGCGCCGCGACGCTGTGGTTGTGGGAGGACCTTGGACTCACGGGTGTGAAGAAGACGTTGAAAGAATTGGAGGAGTGGATGGAGCAGTGGAACCGGACCGAGGGAGCGAAGGAGGGCGTTAAGCTTATCCCGTTGAGGAGAACGGGGTATTTGACGGTGCGTAGCGCTGACGCTTGTTTACCGTGGATGTTTTTTTTTTTTGTGGGGAAGACTTTCTTTGTTTGCTGACGATGCCACAGCTTGACATCCAAATTCCAGACCCGCACATCGGCCTCGAACAGTCCAACGCATCGATACGATCCAGGCCTGTTACTGGCGCAATGGACACGAGCGCGAGCGGTGCGCCTCAATTGCCTCAGATCGCGACATAGCGCGCTCGTCTCGCCTTCTACATAATTTTCCTTCTCCATTTTCTTTCTCACATTTGAAGCATTGCATTGGCGTTCTAAACAAGAACTGTTTGGGAATGGGGTTTCGGGGTTTTGAACACATGCCATCGCCACGGATTGCATGATCAGCAGGGCCGAAGAGGAGCTTGAAACAGCAAAGCTTCGTGAAGCGCATTTTGGTGGTGTATACGAGTGCGGGGAGTATGTTGTACTCTGCGTGCGTGAGAGCAAAGGAGTTGCCTCTTGTAAAAAGTTGCTTGTTCTTTTCTTGTCTTCTAATATGTTTTTACTTTACTCGTTTTTTAAATTTTTTTTTCTTTTCGTCGGCTGTGGCTTTCACGCTTGCTTCCTTTTTTTTTTGGAGAGGAGAGATTGAACTGGTAGTGATGATACCCTGAGGGAAATTCTCTTATCTTCCTTTTTTTTTTTTCGAACAACCTGACCGGTCTTGACCCGAGTCTCTACAAAACTCGACTTCCTTACGGTTGTGTCCATAGCCCCGCGTTTCCTGTATTACATTCGCGGTACTTATAGTGTGTAGTGGCTGTATTTGCCGAGGCACAGGGTTCTAGAATAGTAGAATGATGTGCATCTGCTGTCTGTAGTTGCTTTTCTTGCTTGCATGCACCATCTCCGGCGTCAGATCCTGCATGCGTAGCTCGCGTGCACGTATGGCATGCATGGACGCCCGCGCCCTAGCTTACCATTGACGGCCATGGAAGGCTGAGGCTGATACTCGTCGCCTCCGCCTCCTTGTCCTACACCCCCAACCCAAAAAGAAAAAAAGGAAGGAAAAAAGGATTGATTCATTTCTTAACTAACGTATGTACTGCAACATTAGTGTCTTGCTTTCATCTACAGTAATCCTGAGGCGTATTCAGCACTATCGACGGGCCTTCGACGTCCCGGTCTCGCGAAGGATGTTCCAGTGATTCGTCTTAGATACTACTACCTACTTCTTGTCAGCTCCTCGACGGCAAGCGAGCGAGGTGCTAGCGAGCTGAACTGAGACCCTGGCCGCACAATATGTCCAATGGCGCTCCATCATGACTACCTACCTACCTACGTGTCCGCCGTCGGGGCGCTTGGACTTTGTTTTTTTTTTTTGTTTTTTCAGTGTGGCGTTTTGGAAGGAGGTGTGGGGCCGTGGGAGGGTCTGTGAGGAGACGTAGGTCAATCGAGGTGCGGCTGACGACGGGTGGCCATAATATTGACAAGCGGCAAGCTGGTAATCGATCGAGCGGGCTTTGTCTTTTTTTCCTTTCTAAAGAAAAAAAAAAGAAAAGGAGGAGTTTCTTAGCAGGGAAACTCGGGTTTGGGGTCTCGCTACTGCTGCGGCGGCTGCAGCTCTTCCATAGCTAGTCATATAGCTTCGCGAAGTGGCCGGCCAGTAGCTCTAATCAAGACGTGGTTGGTCTTTATTAGGGTCCGAGTCGGTGGCGGTCAGCGTGCCACCGACGATCTGCTTAATAGAGCCGGCGTGTAGGTCGATGCATGGGCGGAAGCGCGTTATCGTTCCAGTATCTATTATGATTTATGAGGTTTTAAAGGATTAGGTGTGCGAGTTCATGAGCGACTGTGAATAGTAGTGGGGCGCGTACCAGACCAGACCCCGGCCCGCCTCGGGGGTCTCCTGCGGGCGACTTTTTTTGCCGCCGGCCACCGCCCAATGCGCGCAACTCACGGCTTAGAAAAGTTACTCACGAACACTTTGCTCCACCACTCTTCTCCGCATACACCAACACACACGGCAGACAATGGCCGTTGCTCTTGGAAAGCGAAAGCGCGCCGAGGCGAAGACGGCTGCGACGGGCAGCAGCAAGCGTCCTGCGAAACAGGAGAAGCCCGACGATTCGGATTCGGAGGACATGCGCGATGCCTTCCGCCGCGCTTTCGAAGCCAAATTCAAGCCGCTGCATGGCACGACGAAGAAGGAGAAGGCGCCGGAGCCCGAGGAGGAAGGAAGCGGTGACAGCGACGAGGACGACGACGATTGGGAAGGGATATCCGAAGACGACGAAGAGCCCGAAAACACGGTCGAAGTCGTCGAAGTCGCCGGGCCCACGCGCTCGGAGCGGTTGAGCAAAGCGGAACTGAAAGCCTTCATGGTACGGACGCGCGCCCTTGCAACCCTCTTTGCTCCCAGCACGACATTTCCTTTCCTCGTCTAACACGCCGCGCGCCACCAGTCCTCCAAGCCGCCGACCCAGCCTTCCAAAACCCCCACCACCGCCTCCTCCTCCTCCTCCTCAAAGAACAAAAAAGGCAAAGGCGGCGCCGACGACGACCCCGACGACCCCGCCGCCGACGCCATGAACCTCAAAAACGACCTCGCGCTGCAGCGCCTCCTCCAAGAATCGCACCTCCTCGACGCATCATCGTCGTCATCGCCGCTCGCCGACCCGCTCGCCGGCCCCACCGGCAAGAACCGCCACAAGGCCACCGCCCTGCGCCTCCAGGCCCTCTGCAGCGGCGGCGGCTCCAAGGCATCCTCCGTCCTCTCGCAGCAGCAGAAGATGCCCATGGCGCACCGCAAGGGCATCAAGGCCAAGGCGGCCGCCAAGGAGGCCACGCGCCGCCGCGAGGCGCGCGAGAACGGCATCGTCTTGGAGAGGGTTCGGAAGGATCCGGCGGCGGCGGCGGGTGATGCTGCTGCCGCTAAGAAGAAGAGGGAGCGCGGGGTTGGCGGGCCTGGCGTTGGGAGGTTCAGTGGGGGCACTTTGCGCTTGAGTAAGAGGGATGTTGCGAGTATCACTGGGGAGGGGAGGGGTGGGTTTGGGGGGAAGAAGGGCGGGAAGAGGAGGTAGGTAGGGAATGGTTGATATCATCATTGGTGTTGTTGTTTTTTTTTTTTTTTTTTTTTTAGGTTGCAAAAGCATGGCGTTTGGAGCATGTTGCGGACCTTCAGATGAAAGGGGTTCGATGAGACACTTGTAAAACTTCTATCTGGCTTTCCAATTTGAAGTGAATAGGCGCTTCGAGGCAGTAGTTTCTGGTCGTGAGGATGTTGTTGTTGTTGTTGTTGAACAAGTCGCGAATGCGATCAGAGCAATCTGACGTCTACGCAGTTGTCCCGCGCGCTCACAGCACTCTCCAAACGAATCACAAATTCTCCAACCGCACATGCGCTGGTAACAGCCGAGTGATTTCATAACACAGATTAACAGCATAGATTTACTTCTCTAACAGAACGATCAGGTTGCTATCTGGAGGTAGCGTGGAGGAGGTGCCATGTTCGAAGGATATCACACTCTTTCTGAACGGGCATATCTCTAAAGCAAATACCTGAATATGGATGTAAACCTGAACCGTAAATATGGACTCTGATTAACCATGCAAGTGAGCGCGCTTTCCGAATGAGATGGATTCAAGAAGATTAAGTCTTTTGGTGTCTCTAGAACAGTGGTATTTTATCTTTGATGCACGCGCCTATCCTACAAAGTTATGCATCGGACCTCAAGCCTGGTGCATTATCCCGTTCCACCCAGCTTTAGCACCGGCATCAGTAGCAGTGCTATAAAGTCTATCGTCCTTCCGCATATCGGTATGGCCTCTTTCAGTAGTGAATTGAATCGCCGCCCATTGATCCCAATTCGAACGCCATATAGTTCCCAACAGTTTCGTCTTCGTAAAGTAAAAGCAGAGGCAGAGCAGAACGGAAAGGAAAAGAAAAACACAAGGGTATTGCATCGTATCCTCACGATACGCTCGCATCATCGGATCTTACACTCTGAATAGAAAGTCCTCGCAACCGCGTCTCCCTTTCACTGCGATGTGGACTGCGCCGATTGGACAGGGTACTGTCGCGGCGGAATGGGGTGACCGTTCGTAGTAGGTGCAGCCATTGCGGATGTCATGCTTGGCACTCCCTGCCTATCATTGATCTCAGGCTGCTCGGACTTTACTGTAACGCTGGCAGGGGGTGAAGGAAGCTTTGCGATCGGCTCGGCAGTTATCATCTCACCCGAAACAGGTTTGGGTGCCAGATCGATGTTGTGTGCAGTGGGCTGCGCCTTGCTTTCCACGAACGGTGCGGATGTCTCCACAGAGGAAATGGAAGTCTGCGCAGTAGCCTGCGTGACAGCGTTGACGCCACTGTCGATTTCCATTCTGTCCTTATTCTCTTCATTCACAGCCGACGGGCTACGCGGCTGCGGAGGGGGGCTGCTCGCAGCGGCAAGGCGTTCGGTGGGGATCCGCAGTGTGACCACAAGGCTGCCTTTGGGTTTGATATAAATGTCGCCGTCTGACTCGTCATCAGCAAGGGACTCCTCGTCATCGTCGTTGAGGCCTAAGTCATCGTCCTCGTCGTCATCACCTCCGTCCCACTCGTCCACCTCTTCCTCATCGTCCATCTCATCGATGCTGTTGTAACCATCGATATGCCTGTTGCTCCGCTGAGGAACACCGTGCTTGCTACGACCGGTGCGAGTAGCGCGACCATTCACGCCTTCGGAGGCATCCGAGCGCTCGTAGTCGGCGGTCCCAGGGGAATCTAGCTCCGTGTTCTGGCCGCTAAGCAGGGTTTCGCCGTAGAGACCGCCCAAGCGAGAGCGAACCTGACGACCGCTAGAAGTGATGACGGGCCTGCTGCTGTCTACAGGCGAGCCGCGGCGTGTGGAGCGACGGGTGGAGAGCGCGTCGGAGGTCTCCTCTTCATCATCGGAGAAGGTGTACTTCATACGTTTTCCGCGAGTGCGTCCTTCGTACAGGGAGAAACCAGGCTCAGGGCGAGCGAATTGCGCCTTGCGCTGCATGCGATACTCGCGGCGCTTGCGCTTCTAAGGGGGAGTCATTAGTAAATGCCACTAGAAAGGCGTTTGGCGGTTGAGGGACGCCAAGGGCAAATCTTACATCCTCAGTAGCCTCGAAACGAGGGATGGCTGCATTGATCCGCTCGCTCAGCCGGCGCGACGCCTGGGTACTGTCCCGTGCCAACTTGGTGGCGACTTCCCGCAGCTCGTCGATAGTACCTGCGACACTCCGGAATTGGACCTTCTTGTGATAAGGATTGCTTTCGCGGTATAGGCGGAACGGAGTGTCGTCCTTGCCCTCGATGAGCCAGTAGCGACGCTTCTCGCCATCCACACCCCAGGGCTGCACAGACAACGGCTGGTTAAGGTCGTCGTCATGGCGACTCTGTTTATAGTTTTCTTTGATCACTGACTTAATGACGTCCGAGCCGTGGAGGCACCAGTGGATAATAGCCTGTAGGACAGACAGCTGCGAGAGGGTTAGCAACAGGCTCGAATCAGCAGTCCAGGGCCACTTACTCGGTCCTGGGGGCTCATATCGTTGAAGGATCTACTGCCAGACAGAGGGTTGATTCCACCCCAAGACAACGGCCACTCCGATTTGTACGTTGACATGGTTTCCTCGAGAGCGCGGCCGTAATGACCCTTCCTGCACGTGCATTAGCCCTGCTCGAGCATTCTTCAATTGTTCGAGCTTGTATTCTGCTGGACAGGAGACGCGGCAGTATGCGACAAGCCGTGGGCGGCGGAGGACGTACTCGACGGGCTTTTTGCGGTTGAGGGCGAAGCCCAGGAGGGCACACAGGAGGCTCTCGACCTGCGGAGACGGAGCGGAATCGACAATCCCCCTTTCGATATCCTGAGGACCAAGGTGAGGGCACTTGGGTGGGAAGGCCTCAGACAAGCGCGCCCGGAAGGTGACGAGGACCTATGATGTAGCACGCGCATTAGCACGGCGTGCAGGGCAATGCGACGCGTTCGTCGCGTCAAAACGTGTCATGTCGCGCAGTCAACTCACGGGTATGATGGGGTTGTCCGCCAGGACCTCCTCGTGCGGTGGAGAGGGTGAGCGCTTCCTCTTGACAGGCGGACTCGGTGGTTGCGCGGTGGTTGCGACGGTCATCTTCCTTTTAGCCAAGGACGACTTCTGCAGGAACTTGTCCATGGGCCCAATGGCCTTTGCCTCGTCGTCGCTCGCGGGCGGCGACGACAAAACCGAGGAGAGCTCGGAGTCGCTCATGTTGTGTGGCGAGCGGAGAGTGGTCGAAGTTGGATGAGGATGCGGTGGGTCGGCGGGTTGTGGATGCGAAGTGCGCGGCCGGCTGCAGCACCGCGGCGAGAAGAAGCACGGCAACGATAAGATTACATGATTGGCTTGGGCGTCTCTGGAGCCCGGTGCACGTCATGTGTCCCAGGCTTGGGCTCTATTTGGCATTTTGGCACATTTCACGCGCGCTATTGCGTCCTTGAGTACAAAGGGAGTTGCATTCATCGCCTTCACCGGCTACAAAATCGCCGCTCTTGCTCTCCTCTGCAGAACTGCCAGCACCATTGAGTCCATATGTTCTCCTCGTATGGGGACTGCCGCGCTGCACTTTCGGGTGTCAACGTCCAACCTCTAGGAGGCCGCCACAGACACGTAGATCCTGCAGGAGCATGTTGTACAACCCACGACAGTGAACAGCTCGACGTTCCATGTGGAGTGTCGATGCCGTCGTGGTTCTCGTGATGTCAGTGTCGCTCGCTTACGCGCAAGTGTGGCAGGCTCGTTTTCCGGGACGGAGATCGGAAGCGGTTACAGAAGATGCTGCCCTGATCGACTTGACTTCGAGAGTATAGGCCTTCGTTCTATAAGTGAATTAGAGCTGAGGTCCGGACGTGAGGTAAGTTTGTAAACTACATGACGACGACTGGGTGCTGACGCTCTGACAACCAGGGGTGCAATAGGAAGTGAGAGTACGCGCCTAAGGAAAAGGCGACGACTTCTGCCGGTTACTGCCGACAGCGATGGGTTCCGCACTACTGCTAAGGGTCATCATGTACATGTTGAGTGGAGTTGGCACTTTGGTGACAACAACCCTTTCGGGACAGCTTCCAAGCTGGCACAGCAAGTGAGCATTCGCGACTGCAACCTACATCGACCAAAACGCTTCCCACAATGACTCATGTAGCGTTCTCTCCCAATATGCGAGATTACACGAGCCAAACGTGAGTTCCCAAGCTCTTGTATGTGAAGGTGCATGGCAGGCGCCGCGCAAGGCGCCGGCAAAGGCCCTCGGCAAAAAGTCCTGCGACCGTGAATGGCATGCGCCCGGGGAAACCGGTTCTGCAACCTGCTCTTTCGCAACCACATCGTTTCACACCTGGAAACTGCCCGGAAACAATAGAATCTGAGCTGTAGCCGACTGTGGGCCACCTGAAGCCGACAGGTAGGATGAAGCATAGGGAAACCCGAGAGAGAGACGCTTTCTCAATGCGCTTAAGAGAAGTGATGATACGAGGAACACCAAGACGGGATGGGCTCAGATGCCGAACGCTGTGAAGGCGATAATGTCAAGTTTTTGCGATGACTTGGCGGACCGGTGACTGTCGCGCTTTTGTAGTTCTGTCATGGCATGTGCTCTTTGCCAACACCGGAAATGCGCTCGGACAGACTAGCAGCACAGCTGATACATCCAACCTCTGATGTCTCCGATCTCCTGAGCGATGCTGCGATGAAAGCCATTTCGGAGGGATGATGCCTCTGGACGCACGATCGAGGCTGTCCGACGCCTAGTGGTCACGGGAACGTGCTAGCAGAAAATTCGACGCGCATTAAGTCCATGCGATGTGCAGTCGCATGCGTTTGGACGTGCGGGGCGTTGATGCACGTTGGCTGATAAAAGCTTGGTGGTGAGGACGAGACGGTAGGTTGATGAGGTGCGGCCAGTCGCCCACTGCATTTTCATTAGCCAAGTCGGGCTAGCGCGGATTTTTTGCGGCCCGTGCGCCGCGACCTTCGCGAAACTGAGCCCACAATCGAAATCAATCTCAACTGCAGAGGACGACCGACCGGACACCACCTGCAAGACAACAACAGCAGCAACCATGGTCAGTAAATTCCGCCCGAAACACTGCAGGCACGCAGGCATTCGCCTTCTTGGAATGGAACACGCCGCGAGGACACTGCAATGGTCTTGCGCCAAACTCACAGCTGCGCGGCGTGGCCTCCAGCCAGGACCGGCGAAATTCCTCTTGCCTCACCACGAACAACAGGCGAGGGACTCGAGCTGACATTTACCAGGGTCGCGTTATCAGGAACCAGAGGAAGGGGTATGCGAAAATGCTCGAGGGCCCTTCGGAACCGATTCGCTAACTTCGCAAAAGTCGTGGTTCCATCTTCACGGCCAACACCCGTCTGAACAAGGCCCCTGCCAAGTTCAGGACCAACGACTTCGCTGAGCGCCATGGCTACGTCCGTGGTGTCGTGAAGGACATCATCCACGACGCTGGTCGTGGTGCTCCTCTCGCCAAGGTCGTCTTCCGCGACCCGTACCGCTTCAAGCTCCACACCGAGACCTTCATTGCCAACGAGGGCATGTACACCGGCCAGTTCATCTACGCCGGCAAGAACGCCAGCTTGACCATCGGCAACGTTCTTCCCCTCGGCTCCGTTCCTGAGGGTACCGTCGTCACCAACGTCGAGGAGAAGGTTGGCGACCGCGGTGCGCTCGGCAGGACCTCCGGCAACTACGTCACCGTCATTGGCCACAACCCCGATGAGGGCAAGACTCGTGTCAAGCTCCCCTCTGGCGCCAAGAAGGTCGTCTCCAGCTCCGTCCGTGGTATGGTCGGTATCGTCGCTGGTGGTGGAAGGACGGACAAGCCCCTCCTGAGTACGTGCAGAGATTGCCTTGGTTGCGAGGGAAACGGAAGCTAACATCGTCAACAGAGGCTTCTCGTGCTAAGCACAAGTTCGCCGTCAAGCGCAACTCTTGGCCCAAGACTCGTGGTGTTGCCATGAACCCCGTCGATCACGTAAGTGCTCTGGAGACGCCGGGGAGAAAGGGTGGTGCTGATGCATTTTTCTACAGCCTCACGGTGGTGGTAACCACCAGCATATCGGTAAGGCCTCGACCATCTCCCGTTACGCCGCACAGGGTCAAAAGGCCGGTCTTATCGCCGCCAGGAGAACCGGTCTGCTCCGTGGTACTCAGAAGACGAAGGACTAGATTCACGGGTGACGCATGGGTTCGGGTGTTCATTGCTGCGGGTTCGGGTTTCCTCGGGGCGAATAGTACCCTTTATGTACCGGGAAATAAAAAACATGGTGCATGCGAGCTTTCCACAGCGATGTTCGCCGCGTACGGCAGTGCCGCAGGAGGGTGCGGAGGTTGTCCGGGGGAGTGCTGTGGAGCGAAGTCACGCAGCTTCATCAAAAGCTCAAAAGGCAGATCTTCGAGTCTCATCAAAATGAATGCGTTCGATATGACGTCCAAAAATAGGAGATCGTGACCGAAGCAAGAAGGCGCGACAGTTGCCCCCCTCAGGCCCCTCCGCCCCGGCCTGTTTCAGATGTGCGATTGGCACGAAGCGCGGCGTATCATCGACACGCCGGGCGCGGAGGCCCCTTTGGCGAAATGGGCTCGAACGAGGGGCAGGCGCGAATCGCACTTCTGGGCGAGACTCAGCCACGATTTCGATGGGTCAGCTCGTGCTGGCCGCGCGGTTCCCGCGTTGAAGGCAGGCCCCTGCGTAGGATCGGCACGGCATGGAGGGTTCCTGGTGGCATCATCCAGGCCTTCGACTTCCACGTTCCTTATATGGGGACAGCTGCCCATGCCGTAGACTCCCGGTCGTGACCTTCTCGCCTATTCTCCTCCGTCGCAGCCCTTGCACACGCTCGCTACCCGCCCTTACCTTCTTTCCGCCGCCGCCTTTTCTCGAGCCGTTGCCCGCCTGAAACCTCGCATGCGATACTAGCCAGCGCCCCTCCACACACCGCGAAAGTGCCCAGGGCCCCACGATTCAGCCAGCACAGCGCCTAATTACCCGCCACTTACACGTGTGATCTTCGTCCCGCTCCTTTTCCTCAGCCCGCCCCGCGGACGCCTCTACCGACGCACTCACCACTCGAAACGCCAACATGATCGTCAACAAGAAGCTGGACCGCTTCAAGCAATGGGCGGGGGAGCGCATGGGAGGCGAAGTCCGGACCAACGCCTCCGATGACTTCAAGGCGCTCGAGCAGGAGATGACCGTCCGCTCTGACGGTATGCGCAGCCGGCATGCGACTGTTTGGATGTGGCTAATCCGCGGCTCGTAGGAATGGACAACCTGCACAGGTCTATGAGCGCCTTCGTCAAATGGCTGTCCAAGCGCAACGATGCGGGGGACAAGGAGAAGTACACCCCTGTTGGCTTCATGGGCGCTACCATGGTCAACCACGGCGAGGATTTTGATCCCGACTCGGAGTATGGCGCTTGTCTGTCGAGTACGTGCTGCCCTCACACGATCACAATCTCGATGGTGAGCTGACCGTGGTGTAGCAATGGGCCGTTCCCATGAAAGAATGGCACGCGCACAGGAGACCCTCCTCGCTGATTCCACCTCGACCTGGCTGGAGTCCCTGGAACGCAATCTTGTCCAGATGAAGGAATACAACTCGGCCCGTAAGAAGCTGGAGCAGCGTCGTCTTGCCTACGACACTGCCCTGATGAAGATGCAGAAGGCCAAAAAGGAAGACTTCCGTGTTGAGGAGGAGCTGCGCTCCCAGAAGGCCAAATACGAAGAGGCTAGTGAGGACGTCTACCGTCGCATGGAAGAGATCAAGGAAGCCGAGAGGGACAACATCGAGGATCTGACTGGATTCTTGGAGGCCGAATTGGCCTACCATGACAAGTGCAGAGAGGTTCTCATGCAGCTGAAGCGGGACTGGCCTGGCTCGTAAGTGGAATGCACCCCTGCAGAAGCCCCGTTTATCGCAGCGCCATGCCCATACCGAGAGACATGCTGACGTTGCACAGCTCAGCTGGCGCTTCTGGGAACAGCCGCCGTGGGCCCAGGTCTCGTTCCAACACGGCTCATTCTTATAACGACCGGTACCAGGAGGAAGAAGAGCCGCCCATGCCCGAACCCAAGCTTACCATTCCAAAGCTTGGCTCTCGCGGTGTCTCTCCTCGTCGCGACTATGGAGGGGACTCCCCTAAGCGCCCGTCGATCAGCCGCACTAACACCACCGGAACATTTGAGGGGCCGTCACGTCGTGCGGATGACTCCCCTGGAGGCATGCCACGACTTTCGCGTGTCCCTACAGACTCATCCACCGTCGCTGCTAGTCGTAACAACTTGAGGCCTGTGCGCAGCCGCGGTGACGACTATGACGACGATGACCGCAGCGGTGGAAGGTCTTACGGCAGAGAGAGGTCCGTCTCTCCCGCGCCTATACGATCTGCTAGCTGGACCTCGGCTGAGGCAACTTCCCCGGCGAGCGGACGGAAAGGACCGCCGCCGCCGCCGCCTTCTCGTGCGAAGAAGCCGCCGCCGCCGCCACCGCCGATGAAGAAGAGCGGCTTGAGCTCGTCCGAGATGTCTCAGTACTAAGCGTCTCTACGATTTGCCCGGGAAATGGGTGAATGGTTTGTTACTGTGAGCGAAGCGGGGTGGTCAAAGCGTGGGATTAGGAACGGACGGGATAGAGGGCACATTCTAAGGGAGCAATTTGGTTTTTTTTTTTTTTTTGGAGTCGTTGACCATACGGACGGGGCTGAGGCTGCGGGACGGCCTCGTCTTACGGAGACGAAACGGCTTCTCCGTACCCTACGCGGCTCACGGAAGGGACAGGACTTTTCCTCGCCAGTGGGTTCATGATGACAAGGGAAGCTTCCACGGACGGAAATTTCCAAGCCTAGTGGCGGCCATATGTCTCCATGAAATATAAAGAATTTTAAAAGTCCCTATTGGAGTGGAGTGATTTGCGACCTGGCCGGCTGCGAGCAGCCTTCACGATTTAGGATTGATCGACTGAAGCTACCGTGGCAGGTCGGCACGGTGACCCATGTATAATAATTCAAGCCTTCGTCTAATTAGATCTGCTGCGGCTCGACTGTTTGCATTCGTCTGTGCACATGCCTGTTCTGCTCTTAGTGGAGGAGCACATCACAAGGATGCACGAGCCGACGGCTACAGTAGATGCATTTTGACAGGCATGAAAATCTATCCAAATGCGGTTCCTATGCTCTCATCCAAGACATGGCCGTTGCCGCGCGGAAAGGCGGGGGGGAATGATTACGGCAGAAGTCTCACTTTGTATGTTTGCATCATGCTTTGACAGGTCTGACACTTGCAGCACCCTGTACCTGACCCAAGTCTAGAAGCACCATTCGAAGCTCAGGTGCAAGGGCGGCAGGACCCGCTACTTGGACTGCGGGATTGGTTGCTTCATGCGTGAGCCGCCAGGGCCAATAGATATCCCATGCGGGTCTCACTCAGAGTAATCCGTGAGTCACATGATTTATCCATCATTTTTGAGAGGATGGAGACGGTGGCCAAAAGGTGCATCGAGGCGGGGATCACAGCACGGAGTCGAGTTCTGATGTGTGCTGACGAGGACGAGCCGGAAAGTGGTTGAGTGGAGTGGTGCCTGCCCGTTGTTGGGGATCGCACGTGACGTTTTTGGGAGGCGCGCTAGCCCGGCCGGGACTTGGACTTGGCATTGCGCCCTCTCGCTGAACGGTCTGCCTCGCGCTCAACCTCTGTGAGCATCGACGGCTTGACGAGAACCCGCCCATCGCAGCACCCCCGAAGCTTTCCCCGCCCCATCACCACGACCCTCAGCGACGCGTGCCGCTTCCCCTGCACGCTCGCGCGCCGCGCCATTGCACGACCGCACCACGCTCATTTTCGCCTCCCTCCAATTTGCACACCGCGACGTGAGCGACGGCCGCCCTGTTCCCCGGCCCTCCTCCGCCGGCCGCATCGCGACGCGCATCCGCAAGGCGCATTTGCACACCGCACGAGGATGCTCTGAGGCAGCACTCAACGCCTGGTCACCTCTACCGCTCCATTCTCATCTTCGCGTCACCCTCGGCTCCGGCCTCTTTCGGTGGCGCGTCCACTGCGATCAACACACGGTGTCGGCCTTCTGAAGACACGCGATTTCCCCCACCATGGCTTCTGTACAGCCACTCAACGGCACCCCTGGCCCTGGCCAAGGTGGTATACCCTCCCTGCCCCCAGGCCTCACCAAGGAGCAGGTTCAGGCAACGTATATGGTACGCATTGTCGCTCCAGCCGGTTTTCCATCCCCATGCTGCACATGCGTGCTGACCCACCTCGCAGAAATATCAACAGATGAAGGCGCAGAACGTATCCGAATCCGACCCCGAGTTCATCAAGGCGCGTAATTTGCTTGCCGCCGTCTCGCAGCAAACGAACCTGCAGAAACAGCGCCAGCGGTACATACAGGAACAGCAGCAGAAGCAGCAGCAATTACAACAGCAGCAGCAGGCACAACAGCAGCAGCAAAATGGAACTGCCCATGCTGCTGCTACGAACGGTGCGCAAGCATCTTCGACGCCCTCTGCTAATGGTCAAGCCGCCGCTACCGCCGGGACGCCTACACTGCCTTCAAACAATGACACCAGTGCAAACACCGGCACACAACAATCCACTGGCGCTGACAAGGCTGCGACTCCGAGTGCGCACCCTGCATTCACCCAAGCGCAGGTTAATATCTTGCGGGCTCAAATCGCTGCGTTTAAGCGCATTTCCCGCAACATGACTATCACACCTGAGATGCAGCAGGCCCTTTTCCCTTCTAAGCAAGCCACCAAGTCTCCGACTCCTGCTGAGCGTGTTGCCGCTGCTGGCCAAGTGTTGGATAACGCCCAGGCTGCCGCTACTGATGCCAAAAAGGAAGAGTCAAATGCCCACAAGGGCTTCAAGACGACGACCGACCCGTACTCAATGTTCCCGAAGTCCATCACATACACCGAGCATGGCGTCCGTGAGCGCCGTTCCATCCTGCCCAGCATCATGCCCCCGGGCGTCGACGTCGACAAGGTCCGCGAGGAACGCGAAATTGTTCTGTACAATCGAATCCAGGCTAGGAAGGCGGAGCTCGAGGCGCTGCCAGCAAATGTCGGCATTTGGGATACAAGCAGATCGGATACTCCTACGGATGAGCATGCGAAGAACCTGAAGCTGAAGGCCCTGATCGAGTATAAGAAGCTGTGCCTTTTACCGAAGCAGCGTGCACTTAGGCAGGAGATTGGAAGGCAGATGATGTATGCGGATAATCTGGCCATGACAGCCAACCGGGCCATGTATCGCCGTGTGAAGAAGCAGTCTCTTCGCGAAGCTCGCATCACCGAGAAGCTCGAGAAGCAACAGCGCGATGCTCGGGAGAGCAAGGAAAAGAAGAAGCAGACCGATCAGCTCAAGGCTGTGCTCGCCCGTGGAGAGGAAATTCAGAAGGCAGCACAGAACCAGCGCCTTCGCATGCAGCGCCTTGGCCGCGCCATGATGCAGACTCACCAGAACATCGAAAAGGAGGAGCAGAAGCGCGTAGAACGCACGGCAAAACAGCGTCTCCAGGCTCTGAAGGCAAACGACGAGGAGACGTACCTGAAGCTTCTGGGTCAAGCAAAGGATACACGTATTTCCCACCTGCTCAAGCAAACCGACGGTTTCCTCAACCAGCTAGCTGCTTCTGTCAAAGCTCAACAGCGAAGCGCTACCGACAGATGGGGTGGAGAAGCCCCCGAATCCGAGTCTGAAGCAGACGAGAGTGATCTCGATGAGGATGACCCGAACAGGAAGGCGAACAAGGTCGACTACTACGAGGTTGCTCACCGTGTCAAGGAAGAGGTCTACGAACAGTCCAGCAACCTGGTTGGTGGTACGCTGAAGGAGTATCAGCTCAAGGGTTTGCAGTGGATGATTTCGCTGTACAACAACAACCTGAATGGTATTCTGGCTGACGAGATGGGTCTTGGCAAGACCATCCAGACCATCAGTCTGATCACTTATTTGATCGAGAAGAAGCAGCAGCCTGGTCCCTTTCTTGTCATTGTTCCTCTGAGTACTCTCACGAACTGGAACAACGAGTTCGAGAAGTGGGCGCCGAGTGTGCAACGCATCGTTTACAAGGGCCCTCCTCAACAGCGTAAACAGCAACAGCAGCAGATCCGCTGGGGGCAGTTCCAGGTGTTGCTTACCACTTACGAGTTCATCATCAAGGACCGCCCGATTCTCAGCAAGATCAAATGGCTGCACATGATCGTTGACGAAGGTCATCGTATGAAGAACGCGAACTCGAAGCTCAGCAGTACTATCACTCAGTACTACACCACGCGTTACCGTCTCATTCTTACCGGTACTCCCCTTCAGAACAATCTTCCTGAGCTTTGGGCGCTGCTCAACTTCGTTCTTCCCAACATTTTCAAGTCTGTCAAGTCATTCGATGAGTGGTTCAACACGCCGTTCGCGAATACTGGTGGTCAAGACAAGATGGAGCTCAGCGAAGAAGAGCAGCTGCTTGTCATTCGCCGTCTTCACAAGGTGCTTCGGCCCTTCCTCCTGCGTCGTCTCAAGAAGGACGTCGAGAAGGACCTTCCCGACAAGCAGGAGCGCGTCATTAAGTGTACCTTCTCTGCCCTCCAGGCCAAGCTGTACAAACAGCTCGTCAACCACAACAGACTCGTGGTCAGCGACGGCAAGGGCGGCAAGACCGGCATGCGTGGTCTGAGCAACATGCTCATGCAACTCCGCAAGCTGTGTAACCATCCTTTCGTTTTCGAAGAAGTTGAAGATCAAATCAACCCGGGAAGAGGCACCAACGATCTTCTCTGGCGTACCGCAGGCAAATTCGAGCTGCTCGACAGGATATTACCCAAGTTCCAAGCAACCGGTCACAGAGTCTTGATGTTCTTCCAGATGACGCAAATCATGAACATCATGGAAGATTTCCTGCGGCTGAGAGGACTCAAATACTTGCGTCTGGATGGTTCAACGAAAGCTGACGATCGTTCGGACCTCTTGAGGCTCTTCAACGCTCCCGATTCCCCGTACTTCTGCTTCTTGCTCTCCACCCGTGCTGGTGGTCTTGGACTGAACCTCCAATCTGCCGATACCGTCATCATCTACGACTCTGATTGGAATCCCCATCAGGATTTGCAGGCCCAGGATCGTGCTCATCGTATTGGTCAGAAGAACGAGGTCCGCATTCTCCGTCTCATCAGTTCCAACTCTGTTGAGGAGAAGATTCTAGAGCGGGCCAACTTCAAGCTCGACATGGACGGCAAGGTCATCCAGGCCGGTAAATTCGATAACAAGTCCACGAACGAAGAACGTGACGCCATGTTGAGGATCATGCTTGAGTCCGCCGAAGCTGCCGAAAACCTCGAGCAAGCTGAGATGGATGATGAGGATCTCAACTTGATCATGATGCGTTCCGATAACGAGCTGGTCGTCTTCCGTGAAATCGATGAGGCGCGAGCCAACGACGACCGATACGGTCCTGACCGGAAAATCCCTCGCCTGTTCTCCGAGGCGGAATTGCCGGACATTTACGTCAATGACGATACCGCTATTGTTGAAGAGGTCGAGGAAACGTACGGTCGCGGTGCTCGCGAAAGGAGATCTGTCAAGTACGACGATGGTCTCACGGAAGAGCAATGGCTCGAGGCTGTCGACAACGACGAGGATACGATCGAAGCAGCCATTGCCCGCAAGGAAGCTGCCAAACAACGGCGCGCTGGAAACAAGGACAAGCGCACTACTCGCGACTTCGAGGTTGTCGAGTCTCCACCTGTATCTCGCGAGAGCTCGGAAGAGCCGCAGCCCAAGAAGCGCGGTCGCAAACCAAAGGCCGACAAGCGGAAAGCGGACGAAGCATCTCTGGACGGCGACACGACTCCAGCTCCTCGCAAGCGTGGGCGTGGTGCCAAAACCAATGAGACACTCAGCCCAGAGGACCGACAGGCATTGCAAAAGATCCTCAACAATGTTTTCGAGACGCTCAACGATTTGGAAGAAGCCCCGGCACCTGGGGAAGACCTTGCTCCGCGCGGCATTATTGACCCGTTCATTTTACTGCCAGACCGCTACGAGTATCCAGATTACTATCAGATCATCACCAAGCCTGTTTGCATGGACCAAATCAAGAAGAAGATCAACAAAAAAGAGTACCAGCACACACGGCAGTTCAGGCAGGACATGGCGGTCTTGTGCAATAACTGCCGCACATACAACGAGGACACGAGTATCCTGTATCAAGATGCCAACCTCATCGAGGACACGTGTGTCAGCAAACTCAAGGAGGAGACGGAGGAATACCCTCAGTTTGCCGACTTCGACGACCGGGGCAACTCAAGTGTCAGGCCCTCGACAGGACCAGTTTCAAGTGCAGGCACTCCTATGGCATCCCGCTAATGCACGCCGAAGGAGTGTGGTGCTGATTGTTGGGCGTCTTTTTCACTGCAGTCTGTTTTTGATAGACAAATTTCTCTCTCCGGCATGTCTTCGTCGTCATGATAAACATCGGGGCTTTTTGGTTTGAACGAATACTACGCGGACAAACAAACGGAGTTTTACGAGAACTGGTTGTGCGGTTTCGTCTTGGGGAATGCGGGTGCTAAGGGGTTAAATCCTCACTTTCTTGGCTGAAAGCGACAAACGGAAACCCAAAAAATAAAGGAGATTGCCGCCCTTCCTGAGGATTGGCGGCCTTCCTTTTTTTCGAGCTTCAGCTTGACAGCGCATGGAAATCATCATTACGGTGGCATGGCTTGAATGGTCTCTTCTGTCCCTCTGTTTTTCCTCTCTTACTTCTCACGTGCTCAATGGAGAAAGAGTCATCATTCCTTCGTGTAACATTCGAAACCTTAATGTGATTTTCCTCTTTTAAAAACTCCTACTTCCCTTTCTGAGGGGTTGTAGGCCATGTAAGTGTGTTTAGTGAGGCGTCGAGTAATGAGAAGCTCTGCATTGGAACAAAATAAGATCGTCTGTGGTGACTCGTAGTGAAAGGTTCTGGATGGTCTGCTTAGTTAGGCTACAGGAATTCACACTTTCCGAATATGAATCTGCCCGCACAGGAAGTGTTATTTCTCTGAATCATACAACATACTCTACTAATGCTATCCTGCTTCTATGGATTGTCTGATACTCGTTCTGCTTCAACAATAGAGGAAAATTTACTCACACTTCAACGATGATTTTATATCGTCATCGCAACAAAACAACCATACATAACAAAGAAAATCTTGTATCCACCCTCGTGCATACCATTAGTGAAAATGGAAGTCTCAAGGCACTTGAGTACACTTATCGAGCTTTACATTCAAATCATGTGAAACTTCGTTCAACAATCCATGATTACAGGATATCGCCATGGCCAACGGTGTCTCTGGCCCCTACGGTAGTCGATTTCGGCCTCCCATTAAGATCTATTGCTCCGACCCACAATCCCCTTCACTCATCCTCTTCCTCCTCCATAATACCCGCTCCCAAGCTCTCCGTCCCTCATCGCCGTCCGCTCCTCACCAGAGCCCACCGCCCCGGAACCCCCTCCTCTCGCGCTTCTCCCCGCGCGCAACTCCCGCCCCTCCTCCTCCTCCTCCTCCTCCTCCTCCTCCCTCCCCCTCTCACCAGAATAACGACTGCGGCCAGCCACGGACGACGACGTCAACGATGCCGCACCACCGTGGTATCCACCACCACCGCCTTCGCCCTCCTCCTCATCGTCGTCGTCGTCGTCGTCGTCGTCGTCGTCATCGTCATCATACTCACTGCCCGATCGTCGGTCGTTCCCCGTCGTCGCCGGTGGTGGCGCAGTCGCTGCTCTGCGTCCGTCTTCGCTGATTCCATAACCGGCGACGACGAACGATGGAGGGGAAGAAGAAGATGATGAAGAAGATGAAGAAAAAGAATAAGAAGTCACGGGACGCACGGGTCCGGCGCCGTCGCCGTCGCCGTCGCCGTCGTTGTTTGCAAATGGTGCGTCCACGCCCACGCCCACGCCCACGCTCGTGCCGCTGTCGCTGCTGGCGCGAGTGCGCCGGTGCGTCGAGATGGGGGCGTGGACGCCGTTGGGGAGGTCGGTGATGTCGATTATTTCCTGGGGAGATTTTTCACATTTCTATCAGTACGGGTCTTTGAGGAAAGGGGTCTGGTGTGGAGAGGGGAGGGGCCTTAGGGGTGCTTGGTTTTTCTGGAGCCCATTGGGGAAAAAGGGCCTTTGTTGAGACATATGATTTGAGGGGGTGATGTGGGGGTCGACGTACGATTATACGTGAGATCCTTCCACCGGCGGTGATTGGTCTGGTCGCGAGGGGGTTGGCCAGCTGCGTGCTAGTTGGGCGGTGGACGTGGATGCCATTTGTCTGGGGAGGTGGCGTTGCTTCGTTTGTCGATCGCCCGGGGTAGCCTCTCATGGTAGTGAAGTGTGGCATGGTGTCCGATGGATTACATGGGCGAGGCTGTGGAGGTATTTATGTGTGATAGGTGTTTGTATTGACAGCGTGGTATAAGCCAAAAATCCAAGTAGGTGGCTAAGATGGCGGACTGTTAGATGTACAGTCACAGTACGTGACGAATTAATTTGACCTACGGCGATCCTTTGTGTGGCAGTTGAAGCAAATGTGCCAACGTAGATGTAGGTTTAGTTTTAAACGATCTTTCTTCATCAGTAGCTGGAGCAGATATCTGGATGTAGATGCGAGTATCAAAACAATACAGATGTATCCAAATAGGATTCCGCGGCCCATGTAGGTGGGCCGATTGCTGTCACCCACTGTGCAGTGGCGGTGGCCAAAAAAATAAATCAAAAGGGCATGGGAGTCACGAAATGTTGGGCAACTGCATGTGCGAGACGATTTGAGAGACAAGTATTTCTACTTCAACCCTGATCCAGCTCCGTGGTGTGTGGAACATGCCAGAAATTACCAGAACCTAACGCCGGAGACCTGTAGCGAACGCCGTTGCAAATGCTATGTTCATCGATGGGGTATCGTTTGCCGCAATCCTTGCTCAAAACACTACCGCTTTCCGCTCTTCTTTCCGGCGGCTTTCCCTTTGCGCAAGTTGTCGAATTTGATGGTGGAGGTGGCTTTGCCGCGCCTCTTCTTCTGAATGCGGCCGGTTTTCTTCTTCAGACTCGACATGGAAGGTTTCGCGCCGTCAACTTCCATAGCTGCGCAAATCAAATGCGTTAGCCGCGATGTTCAAGGCTGTCAAAAGTGCAAACCCAGATCGCCTTCCGCGGAGAAGCCCGCGATATCGCCCGACAGCCCGAGGAAATGGTAAAATGCCTCTTCCTCGGCAATGTGCTGCTTGGTGGGTTTTGTGCTGGCTAGGAGCGAGGGCGGAATGGGCCAAGTGAAGCACTTTGACGAACCTTCTGCCTGGTCGGCCGGAGCCTTCCCTTGCGCGGCGCTGTGCTCAGGCTCTGTGGGAGTGTCAGCGGCAACCAGCGCGAGATGGCGCGGGGCCGGGGCGCGCTCACCATCCTTCTCGATGTCCATCTCGTTCTTCGGGGGTGCGGGCTGCTGAGCGAGCTCGAGCAGCTTCTGCGACAGGCGTTCGGTGCGCGCGGTCTCGACGGGGCCGAAGACCTTGGCCTTGAGAGCGCGGTTGTTCGTCTTGCGAGCGCTGGAGCGAGCACCCTTTGCCATGGTGGATAACGTGTGTCGTGCGAGAGCGGGAGGGTGGGCGAGGTGGATGTGTCGTGAAGATGGGGGAGAGTAGAGAGCTGAGTCTGCGCTGGGAATTTTTGGTGGCGGCAGGCGGAGCAGTTCCGGCAGGCAGCCAGGGCGGTGAGGGCGGCGCGGCCAGATTTTACATCAGGCTTGGCGCCCTGGGCTTGCGGTGCCCGCGCTGGCCTCCGATCCGCCGGCAGCACGCCCCCGAGCGGCAGGGCACGATGCGCGCTGGATGGCGTGGATGCGGCGGGCGCAGGGCGCAATAGACGGAGACCAATGCTTAGAATTCTGCTGCCGCGCTGTGACGGCGCGAAACGCGTGCCGGGGCAGGCGCCAGGGCGGCTGGAGTGAAGCAGTGACCGAACGGGCAACTACGACGTCTGCCCTTCAACACCAGCTCGCGCCCCAGCATGTCCCGACCTCCCCTCTTCCTCCCGCGCCCGCGCAACTCCAGACCCCGCGCCCGTGCCGTCTCCGCACCACGCCCGTGCCTCGCAGCATAGCCTCCACCTGTACATCGCCTTCTCGCTTCCCCTCCGCCCTCGTACCTTGCCCGCGCTGCGCCGCGCCGCCATGGCCTCTGGACAGTCGCTCCAGCAGCAAGCCAACTCCCTCCACTCGCGCCTCAAGAGCCTGATAAACAATGACTTGAAGGAAATATGCAGGTCAGAAGAACTGCCCGTGTCCGGCGTCAAGTCAGTGCTGCAGCAGCGCATCATCCAATGTGAGACCAACCTCCACCACTGCCGAGCCTGGCACATGCGAATCGCGCTGATCCGTCCGTCTACACCCAGACTTGAGTCACCTCGCCCACCGCGGTGACGAGAACGCGGTCGCCCGCATTCGCTATCGCATCCTCAACCACGGCGCGACACCCCCCGCCACGCCTCATCCACCCCAGCTGCCCGACTACCCCGACTCCGTCTCGCCCATCAACCCGGCCACCATGCAGAACCCTTATCGTTCGGTATCCGCCGTGAATCTTCCGTCGCGTCCGCGCTATCAGCGTACGTATACCTGCCCAATTCGGCCGTCGAGGATACTGAGGCAAGACACAGCCCGCTTCTCGTTTAAGCAGAGCCCGTTCTACGATGTGGAGGAGGCTTTGGCTCCGACAGTCGAGCTCCAAGGTGAGGTCGCATGCTCGAACCCACCACTCGACGCCCTCTGATACTAATCTAGGGGCTGAAGTCTTGCCCAACAACCGGACTAGCACGACCATCTCGGTTCAGCTACCGGCGGACATTTGTGATAGGTTCAAGTCAAGCACTTCGACGCGCGCCATGCTGTTCTCAGCCGCCGATCCGGTCCTCGCCCACTACGCCGCTGCCGACATAGCTTTCCCACACCAACTGGAGGTGAAGATCAATGGGGATGAGGTCAGGTCAAACTTTAAGGGCCTTAAGAACAAGCCTGGCTCCACTCGGCCTGCAGATATTACGGAATTCCTACGCAAGATCCCGGGCTACAATAACAACATCCAGATCACCTACGCATTGACGCAGAAGGCAAGTAAGGAAAGGGTAAATCTATCTCAGGCACGAAGCATGCCATAAAGACAGGCTTTTCCCTTACTCCTCTTCCTTTGATGCTGTGTCCTTATTGACCGCATACAGAAGTTTCACATGGTCGTGTATCTGGCTCGGAAGCATTCGGTTTCGGAGCTCGCAGGCCGCATCAACCGAATCTTTACCAAGGATAAAGTCATGGACGAAAGTATGTTTCACCTCCAGTTTCAAGGCTAGCTAACCCTGACATGGGTGCAGTGCGGGCACGAGCTCAAGACCCGGACATTGTAATCGAGTCTCAGATCGTCTCACTCAGAGATCCCGTTGCCGGCATTCGCATTGCCATGCCGTGTCGCTCCACTGTCTGTTCACACAATGAATGCTTCGACGCTATGTCGTTCCTTCAGTTGCAGGAACAAGCGCCCACGTGGATTTGTCCAATCTGCAGTAAAACCGTCAGCTACGAGGCGCTCGCTGTGGATAGGTAATTGATTCCGTCTATTGCAAGATGAGAGCGCCGCTGATCAGCTACTAGATACATGCAAGATATCCTCGCTAAGACGACGTCGTCAACTGATCAAGCCAGGATCTATCCGGACGGCACCTGGTCCCCAGGCACGGCGGATAAGATGAAGAACCAACATACGACACCGAGCAGTGAAGCAAGCGGAGTCAGAGGCCCGCCAGATGACAGCGACGATGACCTTGTGGAGATCTCAGCCCCGCCTATCATGAAGAAGGAGGAGTCTACGACACCGTTGCACAGTGTCAACACACCGCCAGTCTCGTCTCGTGAGCCTTCAACGACTTCGGCTGTCCCGGGCAGTAACCGTGGGAAGCGCAAGCAAGAGGTCATTGACTTGACGCTGAGCGATGATGACGAACCACCTCGTCCGGCCAAGAGAACGAACAGCGCCTACAGTACGCCCAATAGTCTTCCAGACCGTTTCCGTCAGCCTTCCATGGCGCATAATGCGTACCCTTCCCACCCGCCGGCCCCGGTGACCCCTTCACATTACCATCATGATCAGAGTGCTAATCGTCCACCGAGTTCGCTAGGCCCTCCAATGGCTTCTAGGCCTAGGCATTCGGTGAACGGAAACTACAACACCCCACAGACCCACAATTACTACGATGATCAACAATGGTACAACTCGAGCCGTACCCGTTGATCGACGCCCGTCTCAACATGCGCTCGCCACCATAGCAGGGGGGTTTGAGTGTCGGGTGCGGCTCATTGCCTTAGGCTTCTTTCAAGGCGCTCAGCTTTGGTCATGCCGAATTATGGCAGTACGAGCTCGAGCGTAACCCTTTCAGATGGCAATGGAAGGGTCATATTGCTGCTTATGTATCTTCTTGCTTCCTCATCTCGTTCCGCTTCCTGAGAGCACAGCACAGCGTGGTGTTTTTTTTTTTTTTTTTTAGGATTTGATACCTCCTGGGAGAGAGCTTTCCGCCCTTTTCTCCACACAGGGGCGGGGAGCAAAAAGGGTCGGGCTTCATTAGGGAAATTTGGGTTTTTAATGGTATCACGAGAACTGGAAGTGTTTTGTCCCCCTTTTTTCTTTCTCGATCAATTCCATTTCGAGCCGCTGGAAGGAGAAGCTGCGGCGAGAGACAGCATGTGTGTGTTTGTGTGTATGTGGAGTTTTCTTTGATGGCTACTGCCGCCTCAGTCTATCCCAAGGAAAGATGTGTACTGGCGATGGGGGGGGGAACATGATTCGAGCCAAGCGTACGACTGAAATCCAACGCACGCAGACAGACAGAGACAGACAGACCTGGAGCCCTTTGATTTTTTTATTTCTTCTTCTTATTCCATATTGCAAAAGCGTAGATGAGAGAAAAAGCCAAAAGGTGTGTGCGGAATCTCTCTACAGTTTGATGGCTGGCGATTTTTACTTTCTGAGCTGGAATTTTTCGGCATAGACTTTACATTCCCGTTGCGTTGTGAGGGGGAGATCTATTGATTGATGCGATTGGCGGATGCACAGCGCGAACAGCAACGTATCTGTTGCGCGGCCCCGACGGCTTCTATCTTCTTAGGAGCGTGTCGGAGGGGACTGGGTGGGACTGGGTGGGACAAGGGCAATCACAGGAGGCACCGTGTTGTTGTTTGTTTGTTTGTTTGTTTGTTTTGTTTTGGGTTAGCTCTTTCAGTTTTCACGTCACACGAAAACGGAGCGCCTAGTCACGGAACGATTCCCAAGGTAGAGTGGTAGTAGTAGTGTCAAACGATTGTCTTTTCTTTCCATGCATTAATCGCCGGGGTATTAAAGGGGGGATTATCGGTTATAAATATATACATTGGTGGAAATAAGGTTGTGAAGGGGGTGGCGGCATGAATCAGAAGCGAACCAAAGTCGAGCTTATTGTGGTGAGATGGTGTGTGGGGGAGACTTTGAACCGCCACTTCCTTTCTTCATCGACTACCATACCACATCTCTCAAACAAATGATAGACGGGGAGGGGTTGTTGATCAAAAGGGTTTTTGTTTTGTTTTTCCTTTCAGTGTTGGGCAATCGTGTTGATTGCGACAATTAGCAGTGAAATGGGGGGAGCACAAGACTATACTCTCTGCCCCATCACTGGCCTTTTCCTTTTTGGTGCTCTTTCCCGTTCCCTGGTGGTTTCTCCAAACCATAACTGAAGCCGCTCCATCCTTGGAGCCGGCTTCGCAAATGATGCCATGCATCAGTCGTTGCATGCATCTTATTCTCCAATCACCGACCAAGTCAATGGCGGTGAAAAGAAATCAGAAACGCTGAGGACTATGGGAGGGATCCACATCGAGAGTAATATGGATCCTCCGTGAGCCACGTCCGCCAGGCAGACAACCTAGCGGAAAAGCTCTCAAAAATGCTTTCTCTTTTCTTCGCCCGCGCGTCGATAGCGACTCAAAATCCAAATGTCCCAAAGTGTCGTAAGTCGTCAACCCCCATCGAAAATGTCGTAAAGAATTATAAGGTAGTATTTGTCGATTCGGAATCTGGGGCGGTGACGCGTGGCAAAAAGGAAGGGAAAGCGTGTTGGCCCGGCTCCGAAGTCGGGTGGCCGCACTGACAGTGCGCTCGCGAGGCGCCGTTTCGAGCCGGGATGCAGTGGAGCCGCTTACTGCTGCTTCTTGGACGTGGCGGGATCCGGGTCGTATGTGCGATCGTCCTCGCCCTCGACTTCCTTGACAATGGCCTCCATCTCCTTGCTTTGCTTCTCCCACTCGGACTGTGCCATCTTGAGTTCTTTGCGGAATAGCTCGTCGTTGGGCTTGCGGTACGATCCACCGAGACGGTCCCAAAGGGTGGTGTACTGGCCGTAGTTGTAGTTGAAGTACAGGCTGCAGACATTTGGTTAGGAACAGCAATTGTTTGAGAGGGCGGGGCGAGCTTACTGGTGCATCGTGTGGCAAGCGGCACCGTTGATGACGGGGCTCTCGGCGATGTATTCGCCGTCGTGAATCATGACGGTCCAGATGTTCACGAAGGCGAAAAGCGCGACATAGGCGAACTTCTGCAGCGGGAAGATGAAGGGGAAGACGTGGTAGGGCAGAGACTGGGCGAAGCCATCAAGCGGGTGGAAAGCATGGCTAGCGAACGGGGAGGGCATGATCCACTTGTGATGCGGCTTGTGGAGGTACTTGTATACCTTGGGGTGGTGAAGCCAGCGGTGGATCCAGTAGATGCAGAAGTCGGTGAAGATGATGAAGAAGGGGAACTGGATCATGTCGTACCACATGCCGGGGCCGGTCTGAGTAGCGTCGTACATCTTGCTGAAGCCACGGACTTCGAGGACGAAGAAAGGAGTGGTGAAGATGCTCATGATGGGCATGGAGCGCATCGTCTGGGCGATCTCGAGCGAGATCTGGTTCTTGAGGTATTTCGGGTGGGCGAAGGTGGCCTTGTCGAAGACGAAGACGTAGGAGAAGGTTGCGCACAGGAAGTAGACGACGAGGCCGAAGATCCTGCATCCAGTCTGTTAGCCCAGAGTTCAGCGCATGCAATTGGGGCGCGGCGCGTACCAGGTGATGAGGAACAGCGACAGCGCCTGGCGGTACAGGTTGTCGCGGGCCCAGCAGCTCATCCACGCGTAGTCGGAGGGCGGAAACGAGAGGTACTGGCTCGCGGGCTCGAATTGCCACGCATTGGCGGGCGAGGGCATCTCTGGGATGGCGGCGTACGAGGCATTGGCGACGGCGGCGGGCTTGCCCAGGCTCGCGGCGGGCGAGGGCAGGGCGAAGGCGTAGATGTAGTCGAAGAGGTAGGTGTCGAAGGCTTCGAGCACGACGTCCATGGCTCAGAGCAGGGGCGGCCTCGCGCCGGGGTGTCAGGCTTCTGGCGGAGAGGCGGGTGGTGGTGGTTGGGCCTCGCAATGGCGCACAGCGAAGTGAAAGGGGCTTAGAGCGCGGAGCTGGTCGCGGGTTCCTTTTGAGCCAGGCGTCGGGCGGCGCAATCAGATAAGGTCGGGCGGCGCAGAGGGATCGCGGGCAGGAGGCGGTGTTTTGTAGGTGGAGAAGCGAGACCGGAAGGCTCGGCGGTGGAGATGAGGCAGCGTGGGCAGGCGGAATTAAACAAGACTCCATCTGAACAGTGAGGCCGTTTTTCGAGCGCTTTTCGACCTGCGGCGGCGCAAGACCCTGGCGCGCGGCCGGCCGTGATTGGTTCAGGCACGAAAAGGCCACTCGGGCTACGCTCATCCGAGGCTAGCGCCGCCCGGTAGGCGCACGGCAGCAATCTTTCCGTGGGCGATCGGATGGGCTGACTTGGGGCTGACTTGGGGACCACCGCCCACGCATGGCCAGTTTCGCGCGAGACAACCGCATGATTCCTGAAAGCTACAAAGGCGCCGGCGCCCTGCGTCGCCGTGGCCGCGAGTCGCCGCGAGTCGCCGCACGTCGCCGCCCGCCCGTCGCGGGGCTCCAGACGGCGCTGCCACCTGCGGCCGCGCCTGCCCACTCGCGCCGGCGCAGGTGCGCAGTGCGCAGGTGCCTGCCCGGCTGCCCGGCTGCCCACGTCCAAATAAGCTGCGGCGGCCTGAGCTGCCGTGCTGGCTCCACGTGACGTAACACCTCGCGGCGTGGCGGCGAAGTCGGAGAGCAACGAAGCAGTGATGAGCTGTCGCCGGCGTGGCAAGCCGTGGCAAGCCCTCTCCGCCGCCCGGCCAAGAGCTGCCCCTTTCCGGCCCTGCGACAACGGCGCCCGCCCGCGAGTGGTGGCATGGAGCTCCCCATCTGATTTGATCAAGGCTCGCCCGGCGCTCGGCGCCGCCAGGGAGATGACGGCGCGACTGCCAGATCGAGATAAGATAAGGGGCGAGCGAGCCCGGCTGCCTGTTCCTGGAGCGCCCGCTGGAGCAAGTGGGCTGCTCGTCACTCTCGTCACTCTCGTCACTGTCGGTACCTGCCACCTGCCACTTGCCACTTGCCAAAAAACACGCCGTCCGCACTCCGCTCTCTTCTTTCGCGCGCGCCTCACCAGCACCAACCCAGTGCCACCCGACAGTGCGCTCGGCAGGCGTCAGTTCGGTATATCGGCGATCGGGCTCGGCCTCTCCTCTCCCCCGGGCCAGCAGCTCTCCGCCCTCCGCCCTCCCTCCCACTCGCACAGCTCCCGCCCCCATGCCTCCTCGCTCGGCTGCAGCGCCTCCGTCATGCCGCCACCTTTGTGCCACGCACTCGTCGGCCATCCTTCCGCCACCGCGGGCAGCAGGACTGCAAAGACGAGCCAACTCCCATGTTCCGCCGCCGCGATCGTCAAGGCCACGAGCTGCCGGTCGACGTTGACAGGGCGTGCAGCGAGGCTTGGTGGCTTGCCCGCGACAGCATCGGCCCTCGCTCCCACCACCGCGCTATCTTCTTCAACAGCCGGCCGACCTGCCCTCGTGAGCACGCACGTTTCCTGCCGTGCCACTAATTACCTTCGCGATGAATCTCCCGCCGGACCTGTCGCCCATGCGCCGTATGCCGTTAGCCAGCGTGCTAGGGCCGTCAAGTCACCATCTGCCCTGTCGCGTAACTCGTTGACGAGATTGCGCCTCGTTATTGGCGGCAGTCGAAGCAAGCAGCGCCGGATGGAGCTTTGGTCTAGGAACCAATGTGCGACAGAAGCGCTGACTCAAGCGCCGGCGTCTCGTGGTGTCTGGCCGCCTGCTTTTGACCCCCAACGCTGCGCTCCGGAAAGAGCTGGTGCACGCGGTGCACGCGGTGCACGCGGATGAAGAACTCACCGCTTGGCGGCACGCACGGCCCCCATTGGCCCGCCGCCTGCGCAATGCGACAGGGAAGCCAAAGCATCACGATCTGCCCAGAAAACCTAATCTGCAGTTCCGGAGCTGAGGTTCCGCATGACACGGCCAGCGCATACGAATCGCTCCGCCCGGCCGCTGTCGTCGGTCTGCGGCAGCCGTCAGTCTCGCGCCGGCGAGTCGCACTGGGCGCACTACTGGGCGCTGCCGCCGAGCGAGGGCGTCAACGGGAAATCCGACAGAGCGGGCGTCGGAAAGAGCTAGTCGACTCGGCTGTGTGACGCTATGCAGCGAGCAAGGCAGGACGACGACCCACTGCCGGCCAGAACACCCGCGACTGTCAGCAGCATGCCCTGCCCGCTTTTAGTGATGCTGCCGGCGCTGGAGGAAAAGCCTGTGGTAGCACCTGCACAGCCTGTGGGGGGGGCGTGCGGCCAGGTCCCGTTCACCCGTCTACGCCCGGAATTGGCTGGCCGTCTATCCTCAAACCTGGCTGCTGGGTCTCTGGCGCTCCGAGCGGGGTGCGTGGTAAGCGTGTTGTGCTACCCTGCCCATTTGCTGCCGTGCGATACGAAACCGACATCTGCACCGCTTTGCTGGGTCGACGTCGACGCCCTGGAGACCGGTCGTCGTCTTGCGCGTGCTTGCGCGTGCAGCGCTGCCGTGCCGCGAAGCCTTTCGGTGACATGCAGCATCGTCGGCGCGCACAGCAGCCCGCACATCAACCGCACTGCATGCTGTTCTGGTGGCCTGACGGCCCTGTTTGCTGCAGCCTGCAGCCCATCATGTCCTTTCCAGGCATCCGGATGTTTCAGACTGGGTCGAGCTTTGCAGGCGAGGACGTATCCTGCAGACCAAGAGGACCGCCCCGCCCTTTAGGCCAGCAGACAACAAAAACCGGGATCGTGGCATTTTCGAAAAGTGGGTACGGGCATCGCTGCCTCGGGACCTTCAGTGCCAGGCAGGGACCAGGCACTCAGTCGTCAAGCAGGCAGATCCTAGGTACGCGACCAGCCGACAACGCACGCGTATCGCGCCTCCTTCTCGCCACATTTCCACAGAGCACGTTTGGCCTCTTTCAGCCCCGCGCCAATGTTGGAATCGAACCACTTCGTCGGGAGTGAGGCGTAGACGGCGTTTATGCCGCATGGATCCAGGGCAGCGTCGTTGCCACTACCGCCAGCCAGCATACTTCGGAGACGGCCTCTTGGTCTCCGAAGCTCGAGCTGTGCCAACAACCTTGGCATTCAGGGAGAGACTGCTGGGCCAGGACACCATGAGACCGCCAAGCCGGCCATTGTCCTCGGCTCTGCATGGGCGTTTTCTGCCGATTTCCGTTGAATTGAAGCTGGCCGCTTACTTGCGTGTCGCATATAATGTAGAATGTACGGCTCTTGAAAGCGGTCATCATAGCGTAAGTGCGTGCACCGTTTATAGACGTGCTGACCGCTATTCAAGCCTGAGCTGACAGACATCGGGCTTCCGAGATTTGAGCGTTGACCGCTGGCTGCCCAAGTATTACCCCAGAATATGGGGCGAGCGCAAGCAGATCCATGCATACGTAGCTCTGTGCAATGCCTGTACCACGGTTAAAGCAACGAAGAGCATGGTATTGCTTGCTTGCAATTGCCATTGATCTGTAGCTCGCCGCAACGATTCCACCACCGTGCTCCAGCAGGATCTCGGAACTAATTGCGTTGAGTAACCGTGAGACCTGGGAGCTTGACCATAGCTCAGAAGGGCAGGGATCCTGGAGCTCTCTCGGACGACCCCGCTGCTGAGGCAGTCTGTTCGCCCCACCGTCTACTTCCTGCAAGGGGGGCTATCGTGTGGAAGGCCTCAGTGACATGAACATCCGTCGGACGAGCGTACACACGACCGAAGGAGAGCGCATCATCTGACAGCGGCGAACAGCACCCGGTTACGTAGTTCGGGTCGCTCGAGGGAGAGACGTGCGGGACGGGGCGCTCACACCAGATTGAAACCCGCCCAATTAGTCCTCCCTTTCCAGTCCTTCCTCGCGGCCCTCTCCCACGTGCGTGCAGAACCTGAGTACGTGGGCATGAGCGTGGGCGTCGACGTTTGTCTCTCCCTCACCCCCCACCTCGTACAGTGTCCTCGTGGCGATGTCCGCATGGCAGCGCCTCTCATCCGAGAGAGCCCTACCCTCCCACCCCCCCCTTCTCGAGACATGTGCGTTGGCTTATACCGGGGAGGGGGAAGGGAGAAGCCGAGCAGTGCTACAGAACTGGTTTGGCGGGACCGAGTTCCGCCTCATCGTCATGTGTTTGGCTCGGCCATCGGATCAGCTCCCTCCCTCGCCTTCTTTCAATTTCTCCGCTCTGCTCAGCCTCGCAAGGCATGTGGCCGGGTTTACATCCCCTTGTCCGCTTTTTGAGGACACGTTGCTTGTGAAGAACTTTGGTTGTGCGGCACGGCACATCGTAACTGAGGCTAGGAAAACAAAACTTGTGGACGGCCGTTGTTCTACCTTGTCTTTTGTTCTTTGCTAACCCGTTGTTCTGGAGAGTTTAGTCAGGGCGATTGGTTGTTCTCACTTTACCTGGCTACACACGACGAGGCAGGTACTTCTGGGATCTATGGACGACAACATAAGCTGTAGATTCCGTGAGCCCACTCTGATTCCCGGTTGACCGCTGACAATTTGCATGTAACGCCAAGTGAACCTAGAATCAGGGACGTGGGCTACGCAATCTCCTGGCTGCGTGTTGGCCAAGCAAAGCAAGAGCATTCGGCGTTGATCCCCGGGAAAGACTTGAGCCTGAGAGGCGACACGACGCGTAATGAGGTTTCACGAGCAAGGCTTCGAGACTTCGAAGCTGCTCTCACCCGGCCCCCTCAGGAGCTCCCGAGACGTTGCTTTGCTCTTTGTTCTATATCGGAAGCCTCTGTTTTGGAGACCCATGTGAGTTTACTCGCAAATTTAGCCTGATCAGGAAGTGATATGGATGTCTCGGGGTCCATATTGCTTAGATGAAGCAAGACTCTTTGCTTTGATGCTTCAGGTATGTCTTTATGAGTCACGGGGGAGGTGAATTACCGCAAAGCCGATTGGAGGGTTTCAAGAATGAGATTGTGTGATAGGAGCATAGGCCTGGCAAGTCAGCCTTGCCTACCAGGGGTTTCGGGTTCTTTCTTGGAAAGGCGAAGAACGCAGAGCCCCACCCGTCCCCCCTGCCGACCAATTAACATCAACGAGAATTATTCCTTCACTTCCTCTTCCTTCCGAACTAAGCAAACAGCTACTGCAGTGACTTGGCGCGAGTCGTCACAGCACGGATTCCAATACCTACATCTCCACTTTTTTTTTTCCGCGGCGCTACCGCCGGGGGATGTCTGCTAGTCTGTTTCTGTTACCTATGCATTTTGTTTAGGCGACATTCCTTGCCTAAATCGTAGGGAAGCAAGTAGGGGCGCTACGGTTCGCCTCCAAAACGGCTTTCAAATTTGCACATCCGGAGGCTACACTCCGAGGGGGCTGAGGAGGTTTTTCTTTTTTTTTTGGCAAACCACGCTCAAGGCGGAAGGAATCATCTTGAAAATGACTCTCGACGATCAACTACTCGGAGAGGCATGTGGTGGCAAAACCGGCGACTCTTTCTCTCTGTGAAACGGCGAGGCGGGGGTGATGAGGCGGAGGTGCAGCAAGGCAGCAGAGGGAAGCACCAGGCGATACGAAGCTCGTAGGCCTGTCAACTGCATTGACGATGTGGTCGTGGCGAGGAAAGCAAAGCAGAGAACACAGTCAATGCTGGAGCTTCCGGTAGATCAGGGGGAGGCAAGACACAGCGACATTCACCATTGAGCAGGAGATGGGCCAAAAAACTATCCCTTGATCGATATAAATTTGTCTTGGTAAGATGGCTGATAGTTGTCGTCTGGGACGACGACATGCTTTGACGCCGATGCCATACGGAGCTAATAGTGCTGGCTGGTGAGCGTGAGCTCGTTTTGTGATCTAAAGCCACTGTTGCAGACACAAAAAGAGCGAACAACCGACGTTAAAGGGAACATGAAAGAGAGATGGACAGAGGAGACCACTAGCTAAAACTAGATTTCGACAAATTTTTTTCGTCTCTCGGCCTAGTGTAGGAGTGGTGGTCCTGCTTAGCGGAAGCGACGCTGGACGTGATACATGAGTTGTGGGACGCGTAGGAGAGGGCTGAAAGCGTCTTCGGGTTTGGGTCGATGACCCGAGATCTGGAGGGGCTAATGGTATTGTAGTTTTGCGGGCAAGAGGACTTGTAGGACCAAGTATGATGAAGCATAGGGGGGTATCCGCGTTCGAGCAACGAACCGTAAAAAGAAACATGAGGCTGACAAAAGAAAAAAGAAAAATCAGAAGGCCAACGTGGTCGTAGGGAATAATCATACAGTGTGGTGCTGTCCGAAAGGACATGGAGATGGTAAGGAAAAGCCGAAAGCAGACGAGCGGGGTAATTGAACCCTAGATTCAGAACTCGCTAATGCCAACTTGGTAGTAAAACAGCCGGCCACCGTAGTCAACGCCCGCGTAACAACCGAAAGGAGAAATACATGACGTATCGAAATGAAAATGGAGCAATATGAACATCGTAAGACAACACCGCCATACAAGCCCTGTCCGGAAGAACCCGGACATTCAGACTACTGCAAGCTTCAGTAGGTCACCATGTGACATGCTCGAGATGCTTCTGACTCCTGTGCATCCTCCTGTATATATGCGCGTGTTGAAGCCATTCCTTCAGACGTGTACGATTCGTGTGAGAGCAGAAGACCATTTTCGATTCGCCATGCTCGTTCAAAAGTGCGGCCGTGAGGATCGCTGCGATGCGGAACGCGGCCGTCTAATACATCAAGTTTCCGTAGCCATGAGGCGCCTGCTGATGATGATGGTGGTGGTGTTGTTGGTGTTGGTGTTGGTGGTGTTGTTGTTGTTGCTGCTGCTGCTGCTGCTGCTGCTGCTGTTGTTGTGGTTGCTGCTGCTGCTGTTGTTGTTGCTGCTGCTGTTGTTGTTGCTGCTGCTGCTGTTGCTGCTGTTGCAAGTACTGACCAGGCGGTGGCAGCTGCACATGCTGTTGAGAGATCTGCGCGTGCTGCTGATGGTGGGGCGGGGGCGGGGGCAGACCGTAGCTTGTTGCGGGTGCTGCTGCGGTACCGTAGCCGGAGTAGGGGCTGTGCTGCTGGTGGAGCTGCTGACCATGCATCTCCGAGTCCACGCTGCTCAGCGATGGACTGCGGCTGCTGACGCTGTGGCTGTAGCGCGCCGATCCAGGCAAGATGCTTGCACCTGTGCTAGCGCTGGTGTAAGAGCGCCCACTGGCCGTCGAGACTGTGCTGTACGGGCTCGTCATCCCGACGGCTGCACTGCTAGCGCCATACGGTCCAATTGGGGCCGTGCTGCTTACGGGCGTGGACAAGGCAGACTGTGGTGCTGTCGAAGCGACCGGTGTTGTCGACGAGGAAGACGACAAACTGCCAGTTGGGGATGCGGCACCGTTGCCAGAGGATGCGGAAGGAATGGTAGAGATGCGGCGGTCCTTGCCCCGGCCCTTGATTCCCTTGTTCGAGTTCTTGTACAGGGAAGCGAAATACTCGAACAGCTCCTTGTCGTGAGGAGGCACAGTGTCGGTATCGCGGATTTGTGCAAACTTGTTTGTCAAGTAGCGAAGTACTGGTGCGTGGAACTTGTTTTGGTGCGACTGGTTCTCTGCATCAGCATCTGTAGAGCTCGGGTCCGCTGTCCGGCTTACCTTGAGGTTTCCAAGCTGCGTGAACTGCTTGCCACAGCCGTCAAGCTTGCAGGTGAAGGGCTTCACATGCTGGTGGACGATCTTGTGAGCCCGCACGTTGCCGCGCTGGGCGAAAGTCTTGCCGCAGATGTCACAATTGTATGGCCTCTCGCCGGTGTGGCGACGCTCGTGAGTCTGTTCCCCGTCAGCGCCTGCCCAGTCGGCTGGCTGCCGGAATAGAGCGTACCTTGAGGTTCCCAAGCTGGGAGAACCTTTGTCCGCATGACGGCTCCTTGCAAACCTGCACCCGCGGGTCAGTCCTGGCTGGATTCGAGTCTTGGGAGCGCAGGGAGCCTACAAAAGGTTTGATGCCGGTGTGCGCTCGCCTGTGGATGTCGAGGTGGGTCTTTTGGTAGAAGCTCTTGTTGCAGCCGGGCATGTCACACTCATATCTCTTCTTGCCTTTCTCGCCAACTTTCTTCTGAGGCTTCTTCGGGAAGGGATCAGCTTGGAAACAGCCTCTGCTTACGCATGTCTCAACTCACCTCTTGGGGCGCGGGGCGGTGCTGCGGGTGCGGCTGCTGCTGCTGCTGTTGCTGCTGCTGCTGCTGCTGCTGCTGCTGCTGCTGCTCCTCGGGCGTCTTCTGCTTGGCCTGGATGGCTCTCATAAGGGTGTCGACGTCTGTGTTGAAATTGATGCCGGCGCTGCCGTTGTCCGACTCGCCGGAGCTGACCATCTGGTAGTCTTCCCTGCCCAGGCTCAGCTCGCCCATCTGCTGGTAGGGCTCGACGGGCGAGCCCATCTCGGGCTTCACGGGGTGGCCTCTGCTGTCGAGTTGATAGCTGCTCTGGGGCAGGCCGGAGGGGTAGGACGAATGGGGGAGGTAGGAGGAGGACGACTGGTGGGTCTGCTGGTAGTTGACGCCGAAGCCCTGGTTGAAGGCGAAGGGCGATGTCGAGTCCAGCGGCTCGTAGGCAAAAGAGGTCGAGTAGGAGGGCATGGAAGTCTGGGGGCCGCAGGTCTGGAAGAAGGGTAGCTGCTGGTCGATCTGGGAGGTGGTGTAGGCCTGCGACGAGGGCATGTTGTTGTTGACCATGGGAGAGGTTTGGAGGCGGGACTGGCTGTCGTAGGAGGCAGACATGGCGGGGACGCTCATGCCGGCCATGTGCCGTTGCCATGAACCGCTGTGCTGGGGAGCCATCACGGCTGTCATTCTGGAGGAGTGCGACTCGGGGGAGACAAGATGATACCAGAGGCGCTTGGGCAGGCAATGCTGTGCGACTGTTGGATGGTTGAAACAAGGAAGAGGGAGAAGAGGCGGGTATAGGCGAGTACAAGTAGGCGCTGGTTGGACAGGCAGGCGGAGCGGTGCTACTGGACGGGCTCTGGTGGAGGGCGGATGGTCATCTGGCGAGGTGGCGGCACAACCTTAATCGAACACTGGAACCCGGCGGAGCGGTTGCAGCGTGAAGGACGGTTTATACACGGCGGCGGCTGGAGATTGAGCAAGGATGGACGAGATGACGATGCGGTGGTGGGCCCGGGAGGGAGCCCGGCGACGGGGGGTGCTTTGTGATCGAGACCCGGCGAGTGATGGAGGAAGATGGGAGTTCGATTGCAAGGCGCGCCCGGCAGCTAGGCCGCCGCGCTGGGAGCCCCCGGCGCTCACCATGGGACCATGGGCATGCGCGGACGGGCATGGCAGCGGCGCATGGGGGGGGGGCAGCCGGGGAGGGCGAGGCGGGAGCCAGCGCCGGCCGCCGTCGCTGCGGGCCGGGCGTCGTGGGCGGGCGTCGTGGGCGGGCGCTCCTGGGGCTTGCGAGGCTTGCTTATTGCAGGCGAGGGCATGGGCGCGGTCTCAGGCCGGGAGAGCGCGCGGCGGTGGAGGGTCGTGCATGGGGTGGGGGGTCGAGAGCTAGCGCAGCCTCGCAGCCTCGCCGGCCAAGCAGCGCCCACTGCCCGCCTTCCGCCGCCGGCGTGTCGCTCCGGCTGCGCTCTGCGCTCTGCTCGCGGGCCCGGAGATGGGCTGCCCGCGCTGCCCGCGCGGGCTGCCCACTGTCACGGCGGGCGAGGCGATTGATAACGCCGCCCCGGCGGCCTGGGACGCGCTGGAGATCTTGCGAGGCGCCTGCGATGCGACCCGGCCGCCAGAACACCCCCGGCCACGCATCGCCACGCCCTGTCGTGTGCGACGCGCCTGTTAAATTTGGATCGCGCGGCACCCGCGACCGCAGCAGCGCAGACGAGCACCCGTGCGGGAGGGAGCAACCGCAACCTTAGCCCAGAGGCCTCGACCCGCGCCCGCGGGCCACCCGCCGGGCTGGGAGGAGTGTAGGCAGAAGAAGGACAAGCATTGCTTCTCGCCGCCTCCAGCCACGCGCTGCCAGACGCGCGCCGCCGGCCGCCAGACACGGCCAGCACGGCCAGCGCGGGGAGCACGGCGAGCACGGCGAGCACGCTCAGCTCGCGATCGCGGGCAGGGATGCCGCAGGGGGGTGCGCGCGCGGGACAGGGCCCTGGTGCTGGCATGCTGGATGCTGGCGTGCTGGCGTGCTGGGAGCCCAGCAGCTGGCAGCGCGCGCGCGACGTCAACCGCCCGGCAGCGAGTGCGACGGCTGCGCGCCCGCTCCCCGGCCGCACCGCGCTCCACGCACCACGCCGTCAGCACCGTATCTCATCAGAGCAGGATCAGAGCAGCCCGCGCGCGCGAAGGCCGCTTCTGACCAGCCGCACTGGCGGGTCGCACGCCTATCCACGCCTAGCAGCGCAGCCACTGTCCGCGCCGCCGTCGCCGCTCCCACGCGCCGTCCCGACACGCCGGCGCGCCGCCTGATTCGCGCGCGCGCCGCAAGCCCCCCAAGCCATGGCCCGCCATGGCCCGCCACCACATGGATCATCCCAGCAACCAGGCCGACTGTTGCGGCAGCGCTCAGCGCGCGCCCAGCATGGGAATGGCGAGTCAACGTCGACCCGCCCGCTCGGGTCCGCAGCGCACGATCGGTGCAGCCGCGCCACCGGCCGACGCACAATGCAGCACGCCCGGCAGCACGCCCGCTCCTTCAGGCAATGCAAACCGCCAGCACCCGCCCCATCTCCGTGCTGCTGCTGCTGCGCCAGGGGCCGCTCGAATCCGATCTCACCAGACCTCGGGCTCCCGCCATCCCGGCGCGCCCTCCACCACCAACCGCCCCAGCGCCCTCCAGCGCCCTCCATCAGCCTCCACAAGCCTCCACGCGCCGCCGCTGACCGCCGGCCAAGCCAACGCCAGACCTGCGCCCGCTGAAACCGCGCGCTGGGGCCCGCCGCTGTCTTGGCCAAGCCGCGCTGCACGCTGCGAGTGTTCCCAACGCCTCGCGCGCGCACACACACACACATACACACACACAGACGCTGCGTCCGTCTCCGTCGTCCTTCGCCTCAGAGCCCACCCACCCACTCGTCTTGCGCAATCTGGGGTAGATGCGCGGTTTCAGATGGTTGCCAGATTCAGCCGGGGCCTCGAGTTTGGCTCCGGTCTCGCAGGCTCGCCAAACGCGAGGCGACTGCGTGCCGCTTCCCCGAGCAACGGCTATCCAGAAGATCACCGCCTTACGATCCGTCCACCCTGGGCGGCCGCAGTCAATCTCATCACCATCAACAATCTCTTTGACGATCTGCCACACGTCTTCGGCGGACCTGCAGTAGCCTCGGGCGCGTGAGAGCACCCGACCTGCCGATATACCGGGGCCCTGGTCGAGCAGGACCCTCGGTGGCGGGTGAGGCTCTGGGAAAATGACAGAATCGATGCCGCCTGAAATGGCGCATGCCCGAGTTGGCGACGATTCTGCGCCTGCAATCCTTTGGAAACGGTGGCGTCCTATCCCTCAGGCGACGTCCTCTGCCGACAGCATCCTTGATCCTGAAAGGTTTCACCACCACCCTCCTTCAGCTGCGCCTGATTCGTTCTGCTGCCTCACCGCCGACAGCCTGCTTGCTTGCTTGCTGCAGCATGCATTTCTCCAGGACTCGGGCGGCCGTGGGCGCAGGTGTTCGCAGACCCAGGCCGGGCCCTCCATGACCTTGCCGACCTCAGGGCATCGGACGGGGCAGGTCGGCGGCGCGCCTGTGCGCAGTTTCGATATTATTGTCAACACCTCGAAGCGGACACGTGAGATGAAATGCGGGCTCAGTCGTGCATGTTTCTCATCCTGCCAGCGCGCTTAGCGCACAGATGCGTCGCCGCCGCCGCTCGAAATAGGACGGCGGGCTGGGATATGGACAGAAGCCCGAACAGCAGCAATATGCCACGCACCCCAGACGGCAATGGCTGTCGGGCAGCAAAAGGCGGGAGAACGAGCTGTCGTCGAAGGCGAAGTTGCGGCCTGACTCGCCAATTTGCATGCGCAGGGCTCCGTCTGCGCGCTGCGCAACATACGAGCGCCATGGCACTCCAGGTCGTGGACCCGAAGGGGTGGATGCTCTCAGCTCGAGAAAGCCCGGCGATCTCAGCGGTCCAGAAGCGCCGCGGTTGCTGTGCGGCCCCACCTCCAGCCTCAATCTCGAGTCGCCATGGGAAAATCCAAATACAAGGCCGGATTGGCCCTTTGGCCCCCAAGATCGAGTCGTAGGGACGCGTGGGTGGAACTCCTTTCCCAGAGCGCAGCGAGGCTGCAGGCATGGTAAGATTTTGCATCCACGTGCCACTGCCGAATGCAGCGGGGGCGCCAGGGCCTGCGTCCCTTCAGGGGCATGTCGGTCGTCCTGGGGCCTGGGGCCTGGGGCCTGGGGCCTGGGGCCTGGGGCCTGGGGCCTGGCTGGAGGGAATGCAGCCCAAGAACGGGGCGGCTCGGGGTGGTGGAGGCCACGGAGAGGTCGCCGCAGCAGGCGTGGAGGGGGGGGCCAGGGCGCAGAGGGCAGTGGTTGTCTGCACGCCGTCGGGCAGGATGTCGACGGACGAGGTGGGTGCGGTTTGCTGCTGCCACGGACGTGCAAACAGCAGCGCGGGCTAGGCTGCCCTCCTCCCGCTGCCGCCGCGCTATCCACCCGCCGCTAAACTGCGAGCGGCTGAGCGGCTAGCAGCGGTCGCACGCCAGCCTGGCCGCGCAGCGTTTCCAAACGTGCCAGTTCCAGCGACGGCGGCCGTTGGAGCGTCGACGCTGCATCATCCACGGGCGCCGCCCGCAGTTCCCGCTGCGCGATGATGGATGGCCGATGTGACCGATCACCGCCAGCGCGAGCGCTCGCCAATCGCAGCGCATCGCAGCGCATCGCCGTGCCTCTGCTCTACCCAGATCCCGAAATCGCGGGCCTGTCGAATCGGAATCTTTACTCTCCTGGTGCCCCGCATTGGGGAGTTGTGGGCTCCGGCGTCCCACCATCAGCGCAACCCAATATTTTGCTGCAAACACCGGCTGACTGCCGCATGGACACGCGCCCCGAACTCGACCCCGTCCCCGGCACCCACCGTCATGTCGCCGCCGGCACCCTTGTTATGGCGGAGGTCGGTGTGCCTGGCGAGCAGCCCGACGCGCGCTCCTCAATGGATGCCTTGCGATTCCTGCGTCCCGGCTGCTGGTGACGGTGATGGCTGCGCGCCGCCGCCCGGCTGCCCCTCGCCGTGCCTCGCCGCGCCTCGCCGTGCCCCTCTCTCTCTCCCCAGCCTCGACGCGACGCCCGCCATTGTTCGCCACGACCGATCTCTGACTGCTTCAGGGACCGACCGACCCGCGCTGCCGGCGCTCATCCATTTCATCTCACCGGAGCTCAGCTTCCACCCTCCACCCGCTCGCATCACCCGCACGCCCTGTCGCATGGCACTCGCTTGGTGCAATAATGGCCGCTCTGGGCTGATTGCCACCCGCGGAATCCTCAGCCTCGGTGCGCGTAGCTAAGCGTCCGGCCCTTAACTCCATCCTGCCGACCTCGTTCATGCGCGTGCGAAACATGGGCGAACGTGCTTCTCGCGACTGCTCCTGGCCCTGCGAGATGACGGCAATGTCCAAGCAACCACTCAGATCTAAAAGGCGAGGCAAGTGCCGTGCACCGTTCAGCCGATCTTTCGCACGAGGCACCGCCCGGCCGCGGCGGGCCCACCCTGCGCACCTTTGCCTCTTCTACTACGTCTACGCCGCACCCAGCCTGTCACTTGCACCTCCACGCGCACCGCCCGCACCGCACCGCCTTCGGCGCCGCAAGAGCTGAGCGCAGCAGCCAGCGTCCAATGAGACCGCCCAGGCCCCGAACTGACGTAGGTAGCCCATATTCCGGCCAGCTCTCCCGGCCGCGCCGCCGCAGTCAGCGCCCTAGCATGATCCTGCCGCCGCTCCACTCGGAGGACCCGACCAGTCAGCTCAACGGAATCGCCCTCTGCAGCGGCCCGTGGGAAGAATCGACACGTCTAGCCCGGATGCGGTCAAGCTCCCGTCGGCACGACGCTTCCGCAGCAAGGGGGCCTACGGCTTGGGGTGACAAGGACCAGGTCGACGCACCTGCAGGTGCGAGTTCTGGCAGATAGGCGGGCTGCATGAGGATGTGTAAGCGGGGACAACTATAGTAACCCGGCCAATGGCACGCACCAACGCCTGCACAATTGGTTGCTCGAGAAAGTTTCCGTCGACTTCTGTTTGTCTCAGTCTGCCAGTCGGCGCGATTAACGGTTCTGCGTGAGATGCAGGTCAGGTGCGCGGTACGTACACGGCCGCACGCCTGCACCCTGTTTACAAGCTCAACGCGGCATCACTACTAGCTCTCTGCTGCTGAATCTTTCGTGCCGGACATACCGTCGTTTGCAGCAGCCGCGCGACCGCCGTGTCGTTGGCAAACGAAGCAGTGGAGCCCCAGGCACATACCACCGGGAAACACCGCCGCGCCGCCGCACCGCCCGGTTTGTGCCTTATACAGACACACACTGTACGAGCGGCTCCGCAGAGGTGCATCAGACAATTTCCAGATGGCAACGGCCAACGACGCCCGTAACTGCCGGCTGGGCTGGGACGGCGGCATTGCCCCTTGTATGCCATGTCCATTCCCCCTTCTCTTGGTGCTTTGGCCAGACGGCGTCCGCAAGAAGTCGCGATCTCCATCATGTTCCGTTTTTGTCTCAGCCCGGCTTGCGTGCCGGGGGGGGGGGGGGGGGTTTGCCCATCCCCACACGAACACGGCACACAGACAATAGAGTCCTTGCTTCGTCTTCCCCACTAACTGCTGGCGCACGTCCCCCCGTCGCCATGTTGCCGCGGCTCTTACTTGAAGAGTCCGATTGAGTAGCATTCCACGAAATTGGAGAGGTCGATCAGCCCGTGCTGAGACACTCGTGCTCACTCTGCCCGGCAGGCAAGCAGCCGGACGGTTGCTATGTGCTCTGCGGCGGAGATAGCGCCTTCCTTGGTATCCATAGCCAGCAACTGCCCACCGGGGCAAATGGTCGTGTCGAGCTTAACGGGTTTGTGTTAGAGTGCCCGGCGGCCATGTATCCGTGCAGGATCTGCAGAGTTGCTGGTGGCCGTCGGCTGCGGCAGCATCCGTGCTGGCTGGTCGTCGGCACATGTCGAAGTGGGGGAGGACGCAGAAGATGCAGGCAGAGGTGAGGCAGAGGTGAGGCGATGCGATGCGAGGTGCGATGCGAGAGGGCAGCCGCCAACGGACGCATCTGGGACTCGTGTTTCGGGTTTTCTTCGAGCAACAATGCCAGATGCGGTCCCCTTCAGGCGCGGCACTCAATCTGCGACGGCTTCGCGCGCAGCCCTGCGGTGTGCGACGTTGGACACAGATGCCCCATGCGCGCGCGAATCTGGAGCTTCGGGATCGGGGGAGGGCGGCGCTCCCAGTCAAACCTTAGGCACGGCGCGTGGCTCCGACGAGTGCCCGCCGCCCGCCGTCCCGGCAGCCCGGCACCGACTCGAAGCGCAAACGCACAGCCATCTCTGATCTCGGGCTTTCTCTCGCTGCCCTCCAGCGCTGGCCCGGATGCACATCCGCAGGGTCCCCTTTTCTGTCGTCCACGCTGCCCCAAAAACGTCAACCAACAGGAAGCACTGTCCCTCTGTTCGCTTTCCACCACTCGCTGGCCAGCCAACCCGTGCACCACCGCTCCCCCGGGCCAGGCCGAAACCGCCAACAACAACTGACGAGATCCGCCCATCATCTCCAACCACCGCAGCCCCTCTTCGGACTTTCCGGATCCCAGCCGCCCCTTGGACACAACGGCGCACACGCATGGAAATCGACATCGAACATTCGATTCCTGCATACCAAGTGGCACCAGAGAAAAGAACGCGCCTGACGTGAAAACGCCCCGGTGTTGGATGCTAGCCAACCACCTCTGCCGCGGTCCATATGCAGGGCGACGCAAGACGTCTTTGCTTGCTCCATATCCCCTCTCACTCCACATAGCCCGACAGTTCCAACGCTGCTATCCAAGCGCCGCCGTCCAAGCGCTGCCGTAAATAGTCAATGCCTGCCAGCCCGCCAGGAATACCGTTGCGCGGACCCGTCACCTTGCCCTTTACCCCTACCCGGCCCCGCCTCCGAATAGATCTAGATCACTGACAACCCAGGGCCAAGTCTGTAACGTGGTTCCAGCAACGGCAAAACAAGGAAAAAGCAAAAACGGAACCTGCACCGCCATCGTCATCCAACAGTCACCATCGAGCTGCCCTTTTCTCACCTTCAAGCAGGGTCTCTCTCTCTTTTCAGGCGCCCGTGCTACCAAGACTCCAATCACCACCTACATATCCCCCCTCACGCCATCACTTCTTCCAACCCACCGGGCGGGGGAGCAGCAGCCATCTGAGACGCACTAGGTACATGCACAGATATGTATGTACTGCACGCACGCGCGCGCGCGCACGCGTCCGATGCCCGCTTTCCTATGTACGTAGACGGACCCCACGGCGCACCCACCCACCCACGCACTCATCCACCCACCCACCACACCTACTTTGAACCGTGCAGTATCGAACCGCCGGCGTGCCCATCAAACCATCATCCATCACAAGATCAAAGAAGAAAGCAAAAAATCTTGGCCTCGTTTCTCTCGTTGTCCTGCCCTTCGTGCCCCCCGCCGCCACCACCACCCTACCTTGTCTACCCAGAGTGATGCCCTCCCCCCTCCACTCGAGCCACTCAACTATTTCCTTTCTCTCCAATGCACAGATCATCCAATCATGGCGGCCCAACCTTTCTTTGAACGAACGACACGAATTGAAAAAAAGGAAAGGAAAATGAAAACTGGGAATGAAGGCATTGACAACGGCTTCACGCATTCTTGGCTCCTCATTATTGCCTCGTCCATCAACCCGCCACGGAGAAGGAGACTAGGTGTCATGAGCAACATCCATTCTCCTCCCCCCTCGTTGATAGATAGATCTGAGATCCACGTTTCGATCGTTTGGTGTGCAAACTCGTCCCCTCATCAAATCAGGCACAACAACAACAACACTCGAGAGATGAAATCAAAACAATACAAAACAAAACAAAAGCAGATAGTGAATGCCTCGATTGAAAGCCCAGAAAGAACCCGAGAGACGTGATCAATACGCGATGTTGTTTCGCCTCCCTCCCCCCTCAAATCCAACGTCATAGATGGATGATGATATGCTGGCCCAGACCATGTCCATCAAGATGCCCGGTCCAAACGATGGCCCCCCTGTGATGACCCACCGCCCCCACAACATCGTGTTCTCTCTCTCTCTCTCTCTCTTTTCGCCCTACGTACCACTCCTTCCCCCCCCCGTCTCTGCCCTACCAAAATATGTAAGCGCCGCCCCCACATCCAGCCTCATCCACCCAATTTTTCTCCACCCACCACCCACCCATTCTCCACTCGGGCAGCAGCATTCAGACAGCCTACCTGCCTTGCCTCACCTTGCCTCACCTTTGTCTTGCCTTGCCTTGCCTCACCTTGCCTTGCTTCGCCCTGCTTGCTTCGCCTTGACTGGTGTACTACAACGTACGGAGTTCCACGCGCGTGGGCGTGGAGAGAGAGAGTGCGTGTGTGGTGCACATGCCGTTAAACGGGACTGCCAGGTACGCCGTCCTGCTGCGCAACACATGCACACACAGACACACAGCCATACGGATCACAACAGTCTCTCTGTATCACGTCGGACGCAGGGCAAAAAAAAATAAAAAAACCAAAAAGCCGGGTCCATGATACTGGTTCGGCGCCCCGACAGGAGACATCGCGTGAGAGAAGCGGTGCGCGTGTGTACTGTCTCATCCAAAACGTGAGCACGACGCAGAAAAAGCTGTCATCAGACGAGGCCAAAGGAAGAAGCAGTAGAGAACGAACAAAGACTGCCAATGGAAATGATGGGCCCAGAAAATTAAACATAAATGAAAATCCATGTACGGTGAAGGAAAGAATCATCATCATCATCGCCCCCTCCCAAGTCCCCAGCCGAGGGAACCTACCTCTTTTCGCACCATACCCCCCCGACCACTCGGGGAGTATTGAACTTGGCGGCGAGAACCTACAATCTGGTGTGTCCCGTTGCCCTCCACACGCGGTCCTACACCGTGAAACCTGGCGTTGCAAATAAAATTCCAAAGAAGATCATCCCGAGTCACGGGGGAGCTGGCCTGATCAAGACATCGTCACCTCATCTCACAGGCGGGCAACAGGATCCCTTCTGGATTATCGTGTCTGCGTCGTTCCCCTCGGGCCTCTTGTCGACACATTCGAGCATTTCTCGCTGGGAGTAGCGTCCTTCGAGGTAAGAGATCTGAAGGGTCAGTGCTCATCTGCATAAACCAGGGATCGGCACGTCGGCGCACCGCATTCCCATTGGTTGCCCGCCAGCGCCTCCCCCCCCCGTACCCTACCTTACCTGAACAGCTCGCAATTCCCCTCTTTTCAATAACAAACAACCGCGGCAAGCTGTGGCAAAGCATCAGCGTCCCGCGGTCTGTTTGCTCTCGTATCTCAGGGATTGTTGACGCGTTGAGCAGCTTGTAAATGTGAGGCGAGAGGCGGAGCCGAAGGCGACGAACGAAAAGAGACGGCGCTGGCTCCGTCTTACAATTGCGGTAACCAACCTTGCGAATATCATGTCGATCACTCTTCAGCTCTTGTTAGAGATCTTGATCCTGTGAGAATGACGCCGCCCGGAGTTCCCGAAGGATGGATGGCGGCGCACATGGCTGAAGAGCTCACGCTCATAGACTTTCACCATCGCCCCTTAGCCATTTGCCACCCTGGCCCGATGGAATCGAGAACGTCTTCGTGGGCCATAATTAGTGCGTCTAGATGCACCCGACGCGCCGTTTCGCCGTCTCTTCCTCTCCTGAGGAAGGACTGAGAAATTGAGTTTGGACGGGCAATCAGGGGCACGCACGAAAACCTTGCATCGCAGCTGCAAGCACCAGACTGCTCGGGGCGAAAGCTTGTCAAAAATCGTGCACTAGCAGCTTCAGTAAGCGCAGCGCTTGCGGTAGGCTCGAAATTGCAGCTTTTTTGCAGCTTTCGCGTTGCAGGTCATCAATATCCCGCTTCCGCGAGCCATTCATGGTCAAACGCGGCCCATGCTTCTCCCTTCCGTCGGGGAGCATCTTGCAGCCTTGGTGTAGTCAAGGCCGCGAATCTGCTTACGCTGCGCCTCCACTGCCACCAGCTCCCGCTCCGCTGCGGCTCGCTCCCCGTCGCAAGGGGGAGATGGGCGCGCGCCGTCAAAGCGTGAATGATGGCGGCACAGGAAGACAATAAGCCAGGGGTAGGCAAAGTGTCGTCACGGTCTTGTCGTCGGCGACGGCCGCTCTCCGCCAGCCGCGCAAACCTCTCGATTGGGTCCCCTGCATAGAAGCTAATCGAAGACGTCAAAAGATGTAGGGTTCAGCCTCGTCCCGACAAGCCGCGCCGGCGCGTGCGAGCTCGATTCGAGGGACTGGTCTTCGGCCCGGCAGATTGGCTCAACGAATGGGAAGACGTGGCGCGAAAGAAGAACCAAAATTACTTTGCTCCAGATGGGTTGATCGCTTCGTCTCGCTTGCCGTGGGATTGCTGCAGCTAACGTATGCGAGATCGATGTTAGGGTGAAATATGCAGGTAGGAACACTTTCTGCGGTTGGTGCAGGGGTTCGCGTGAATGTGAAGGGTGGTGGATGAAATGGGACGCGTGCCCGAGTGCGTGCGCTGCGCGCGTGCGTCACGGCGTATGCCATTGCGAGGGCCGGCGGCGGGCATGGGCGACGGGGCACCTGTCTCGCTCGGATGGGTTGGCCTTGAGCATCGTATCGTCTGCCCCGCTGCGGTGAGTCGCGTGGTGGGTGGAGTCGGAATGAATAAGAACGAGCCGGGGGCTGTCCGTAGCGGGCGATGAAGACGAGGGGATGGGGCAACGGACGGGGGATTTGAATGGTGATTGGCGTGGGGCTGGAAGGGAAAGGTGCCGGATTGAGCGGCGGATGCCTTGTGCGACGGCGGGTTGGCTAGGCGCAAGACCGAGATCCGATGGCGGTAGCCGTGTCGGTACGGATGTGCAGGAGGTGGTTGAAGTCGATGCGCCGATCCGGGTGGACGGTCGGGGCGAGAGCAGGCGGCAGGCGGGTCTGAGAGGCGAGAAGGGCGCTGCAGGGGCATTGGGTGTGGCGCGTCCCCGGGCGTTTGGGAATGCGATGGAAGAGTGGACCAAAACAGCGGGCATGCGATGCGATGGCCAAGGGTGGTGCTTGGCAGGCCGAAGGGTGTGGCCATCGCCAAGCGGGCGCGCTCAGGACTCGTGAGATGAGGGAGCCGGTGCGGTGGAACAGGAGGGCGGAATCCGAAAAGAGGGTTGAGGCGTCGGGAAGGCGGGCGGGTGGAAGTCGGAAGCGTGAGCAGACGGCGGGGGTCGCGGGCAGGGCTGGCCACTCACGGGGGCGATATAGGCCGGGATGCGGCTAGATCTGGCCACTCGGAGTGTTTGCTAGGGTGAAGCGAGCGAAGTTGAAACCGGCCGGGGAGCATCATGGGCGTGGTTGAAGGAAGCGACGGGCACAGGCGGCGCGGGCAGCAAAGGGCCGGGGCGCGGAAGATGCCAGCTGGAGAGGTCAGCAACGACAGAGGGCGATGACGACGGCGGCCGGGGATGCTGACGCTGCAGGCGAGCAGATCTGGCCGCGGGATGAGACAGGTCCCTTTGTGGTGAATCACCACCAGGTGGCGGAGGCTGCGGGCGGGCGTGCAAGCGGAAGGCGTCGAGGGCGACGGCGACGGCCCACGATACGAGCTGGGCTGGCGGCGGCGGCGGCCACCGATGATGCGCTGCGAGATGGGTGTAACGGGCGATGGAGCAGGGAGCAGGGAGCAGGGAGCAGGGAGCAGGGCGTGGAGGGGTGGATGGAGTTGAGAAAGAAAAGAAAACGCGAGAGACGAAGGCGTGCCTGCCTGGCGCGTCTCTTGTTCGCGCCTGCTCTTGCTGGCTAGCCCGCCCACGCCCGGCAGCTGCTCTCCCCAGCTCTCCCCAGCCGCAACCCTCAACCTCTGCCAGCACTACGGACCACTCGCGCCGCCCGTCCACAACCTCCGTGCCTCCCAAGTCCCCACGCATGCGGCATGTTTTGCGAGCGCTGCGCACAGCCGTCGGCTCTGTGATCGTCCGGACGAAAGCCCAGCCTCTCAGCCGCTCCTCCGCCTCACTCCGCCAGTAACCCACATATGCGGGCCTGCCAAATGAGCTGCCCCCGGCTTGCCGAACCCATTCTTCATCCCCCGACTCGCTTTGCGAACTGTGTGAGCCCGCCGCCCACCTGGTCAGCGGAAGACTTGCCATGCCGAGTCGCAAGGCCCAGAAGTCTCCTGACGCCGGCCTTGGCTCCGGCCATGCCTCCGGCCATGCGCTCCATATCCAGCCGTCGACTGCTGGCAGATCACAGCCTTACGATCTCTGGATGTAGATCCCGCACTTCCCCCCCCCGACTGCCAAACACCGCACTTTCTTTGCATGTTGGCCGCCGGACCTCGCTCCCGAGAAACCATCCACCTACGCCGGCTTTACTCGCGTCGCGCTTGCCGTGCTCGAAAGCCGTTCGTTGCCCGGACGAGCGGCCCGGTGCTCTGGGGCATAGTAATTGTCACAGCAGGGATCTTATTCAAGCAACCGAACATCGACTCGCTGAGTCCCGGGCCCGTCGGTCTAGACTCGGCGCATAGTAGGCCTTGCTGACGTAGATTTTTTTTTTGTATGAGCAATCGTGAGAACGGTCTGGCCTTCCCCAGCAAGTGCGGAGCCGCTGCTGTCTCAGTTACTATGACACTTGTAGAAAATTCCAGGGTCCGCACATCCATCTCGCACTGCCCGTCGGTGCGGAAGCCCGTGTCCGGCAGCATCCCCTTGTACCCGTACACCTCTGCTCGCGAGACATGAGATAGGTAGCATGGTGAAATCTCAGCGCGTGCTGACCAATGTGCCGGCATTTGTACTTCTCTCGCCCGGCCGAATCGTACGTTTTTCGGCGACAGTACCTACTTGCCGCTTGAAGAAATTTTGCAGATGCGGTGCACTGGTCACCAACGTCCGGAACTGCTTCCAAGACCGGGGTTGTCCAGATTTCGTTGCATATGAATCCCGAGGCTATGTGACGAAGCCGCAAGCAGGGGAAGGGATTAGTCTTCCGTCAGCTGTGAGCTTGCTGGTGGTGTTTTCGGGGACCTTCAGTGCTGCAACCAAGAGCCTCAACAGTTGGAAGAGATGGCTTATCTGTCGTATGGGAGACCACGTAGTGTTGTTGCGTTGCGCCATAGGCTGTGTTTTGCTACAGTTTCGCTTGAGATGTGAATTCAAAGTGTCTATTTGGCTTACACTGTTCCCCATGTCTCGTATGGATTACTCACACCCGGTTCAACCATGCATGCAGAATCACTATTTACCGAATGGCATATTGTTTCATGAAAGAGTATGCGCTATCACAAGTCTTTGTATCCAGGTCTTTGCTCTCGTTGGTAGAGGTGTTGGTGATGACATCGTACTCCATATCTTTTCCGGGTTGCGCTTAATAACTCAGACTTAACCCATCACTTTCGTTTGTTAACAGCAATACCCATCTGACGGGTCTGCTGGGCCCAAAATCCACCAAAGTATGTACAGAAGAAAAGCCCTTCAAGCAATATTCTCGCAGTCTGATTATCTCACATTACTCAGATAACTACGGTCAACCTTATTCAGCCCCACAGAAGAACGCTGCAGAACTTAGGACACAAGGTACCGCGCCAATATCAACACGGTTATCTCATTTACGGTCACATGCTGGCTTATTGCGCACAACCTCCCCATGCCATACGCATACAGGAAAGTTTTACCGCAGCAGGTCTACAGGCACGTGGATATCAGCAAGCAGACATGCCCAGTCAAACAGCACATGCACACAGCACACGCACACAATATGCGTAATCAGACCCGCGAGCCTGGCAATGTTTGCTCACACTCCCAGCTGACTCCACTAATGCCCCTCACAATCAAACCCCACTTGGAAAACACAGCCGCAGACAGCCCATATAAGCTCCGCCCTTTGCGCCCATCATACCACCACCACCCATCAACACATTCAACACATTCAACAATTCCAACATCTGAACTCACACAACACATCAAAATGAGCAACAACAACAACGGCAAGACCGGCTCCGGCCAATCCTCAATGACCAAAAGCGATGCCTCTCGCGTCCAGTCTACCCAGGCTACTGGAGGCGGCAACATGTCCTCCACGGGTTTCGCGGCCAGGGCTCAGGCTGCCGGTGACAAGAACGCGAACGCTGCTCAGGGAGGTGTCCAGACCGGTGGTATGGGAAATGCGGGCAAGTGATTGGGGAAGGGCGCCTGTCTAGAAGGCTCCAGGCATGAAGGATGTCTGTGAGGGGTTGGTGGCGGAGGGTTGGGGTCGACGAGTGTTTGGGTCGTAGCTAAGCTTTACGTACACCCAAACAGTGGATGGAGTGGTCAGCTTGGATGCAGATTTCATGTGCAGTGAGGACAAGGCTAGTGAGATATGCTGACTGTGCGGGTGCTGGCAAACAGTGGCAATTGTCACAAAGCGCAAGCACATTCTATGTGATACTCCGAACTACAATTTAATTGAAGTGCTTCGTGTTCGGAAAACCAACCTAGTACTTGTCAAAAATTTAACAACGCCCTGTCTTCCGAGCATCGGGATTTGCCTTGAATTGATTTTGTTGATAGAGGCTGTAAGCTCATCTCACTCCTGCCTGCTCCATAAGAGGCACTTCTCGACAAAGCCCCCACTGTGTAAAATGAGCCATTTCTGTAGTGACTATTGCCTTTGTGGGCATAAAGCGGATGGAGGGAACTAAGGGGAGTGTGGAAAAGTGATTTTCTCCTTCAGTTCCTTCGAGAGACGTCAACTAAAACCATCTATCGGCTTTGTAGTACATATTGTTGGAACTCAACAATGATGAAGTCGACGAACGCGTTAAGGAAGAAGCAGCTAACAAATAAATTGTCCTTGAAGCAGGAGAGAAGTCCTCCAATTGCCTGCCAGTTTTTTCAATTGCGGCGGAACTTTCCAAATCAAGCACCACTACAAGGTCTACGTTTGGGGAATGTTCAGCCCAAGCACACGAACATGGGGTGAGCGAGAATATGGGTAGACTGGTGCATCTGATTGTTGCTACACTTCACTTTGGCGTTAAGATGGGGGAATGCAAAAAAGTCGGTTGGGTCCGGGCCGAACCAGGGGTTCCTTGTCTCGCTTGTGAAGGGCAAAAAGGTTGCTGCACTCAGAGCGCAGCAAAAATGTCCCTACGCAGAATCGAACTGCGGACCTTCGGATCGCCTCTTCTGAGAAGAAGTCACATCTGATGATATGAGACCGACGTCATAACCGACTAGACCACAGAGACTGGATGAAGACCTGAGATCTTCTCTGAATTGGATGCCCGAGACACCCTAGTCGTGCCAAAGAGGGCGGTTTTTGACGTATATATACTCAAACAAAAGCAGGTCGCACCATCTCCGCGGAAGTGTGCAAACTTATTGACTAGCTCCTCTCTCCAGTAGCACTGTCGGCAAGCGCAGCGATGATTGGACGAGCTGTGCTCCCTTATCTCGTCTCTTCCCTGCACTAGCGGTGGAGCCTCATCGCCCCCAGACTGCGCAGACGTCTATCGCAAAGTCAACACCATGGCCCTATACAGCTCGGGTGTTGAGGGGGAGGCTGAGCCTCAACCCACGGCCAAAGTTCCCCGCAATTTCAGGTCCACCAGCTGCGCGGAGAAAGCACACAAAGCGGGTGAGAACGGGTCTCTCGATCATGATTTTCTTACGTTATGGAAAAGCAGCAAGCTCCAGGAAGAAAAGTCACGTTGGCAACACTGCGTCGACGCCATTTGCCAATCCAGCCTCGGCGCAGCGTCTCCTCGCGTCTCCCACGAAACTTCGGCGGAGCGGGAAAGACGTCGGGAATCCATTGAGCCGCTCTTGCACTTCTGCTGCGACGGACATGTCTCGAGCCTTGCCCGGTTCTCGTCTTGTCAAACGCCCGCCGCGGGACCTCCTTTTCACTCCAATTCCCTCTCCTTGCAGCAGACGGCAAGATGAAGCTCCCAGCCGCCAAAGACGTGCACTTCGACATTGACCAGTACCTCAACCGCTTCGTGCCCCACAACCGCATCCACCGGCTGCCGAAACCCCTCTCGCGCTTCCTGGGATATCGAGCGGAGCCCGCACCGCCAATCGGCAACATCCTCCAAGCAGCATGGGCTCTCATCGGCGCCTTCTGCGGCCTCACCGTCGTGACGGCCGTCTACAAGTTCGCTCCCGGCATAGCAAAACACAACCCCCCCGTCATAATCGCCAGTCTGGTACGCCCGCCCACCCCCCTGCACCACATCCGCTCGATCCCCCCCACCACCACCACCACCATCCAACCAAACACTCCCACCAACCACTCCCCCACCCCAATCCAGGGCGCCGCCGCAATCCTCGACTACAACGTCATCGCCACCCCCTTCGCCCAACCGCGCAACGCCCTCCTCGGCAACACCCTCTCCGCCCTCACCGGCGTCTGCATCACCAAGCTCCTCATGCTACTCACCGACGACGGCCCATCGCCATCCTCCTCCCCCTCCCCGTCCTTCACCGCCCACCGCTGGCTCGCCGGCCCGCTCAGCTGCGCGTGCGCGTCGGCACTCATGGCCGTGACCGGCACCATCTACCCCCCCGGCGGCGCCACCGCGCTGCTCGCCGCGACGGACCCGGCCGTCGCCGCGTTGGGCTGGCTGTACGTCCCGCTGGTGCTGCTGGGCTCGGCGCTGATGCTGGCGGTGGCGCTGGTGGTGAATAACGTGCAGCGGCAGTATCCGGTGTATTGGTGGACGGCGGGGAGTGTGGGGCGGGAGGAGGCGAAGGAGAAGAAGAAGAAGAAGAAGGCGGCGCGCAAGGCGGCGCGCGGTGTGGTGGAGAGCGGGTCGAGGCGGGGGGATGAGGGGAAGGGCGTGCGGGGGGAGATTGCCGTGGGTGATGAGGAGGAAGAGGGGGAGGTGGAGGATGTGGAGGAGGAGGAGGTGCGGGATGGGGGGTTGGAGCGCAGGATCGTCATCACAGCGGATCGCGTCTTCGTTCCGGAGGGCTTCGACTTCGGCGGCGTGGATGCGCAACTTGTCGAATCATTGCAGACGAGGCTACGACGCGACGGTGGAGATGCTTCTTCTTCTTCTTCTTCTTCTTCTTCTTTTCCCTAGGCACAGCCGGCCGCCGCCGCCGGAGTCCGAGGCTGGCTCGAGTGGCACGGATCTGTCGAGCGGTAGGGAGATGCTGCCGTCACTACTCAAGTCAAAGAAGTCACATGAAGAGTGGTAGAGAAGGGAGAGAGGAAACGTGTTTGCCGTACGGCTTTGTGAAACAATCGGCGATTTCGCCGCAACAGATGCAAGCCATGTGTCAAGATCAGTCAGGGTCAAGCCGAGGACAAGTTTGACCTTTTCCATCGCGGGCTGATATTTCGGACTTCTTTTACCCGATTCCCCTCACTTGTTGTCACACAAAAAAAGCCTTCGCTTATGCTTTAGACCATTCCGTGCCCTCTTCAGAAGCCTAGGGCTTAGACAAGGGGTTGGTTGGCTGGCTACTGCATCAAGGCGTATGCACGTCGCTTGAGTGATGCGTGATGATTGCTTATTCAGAAAAGGCTGCAAGGCTAGACCCACCAGCAGTGGCACATTTATGTATGAAAGCGGCACGACCCCCCATGGCCTCCTTGATTCTCCGCACCAAGCTTATGGTTCGAAAATTTCCGTCGTCACATCAACCCGCGCGATGAACATGGGCTTTGTGTAGCCGCAAAGTCTCTCTCATCAATACACTTCCCCGTCAGACGGCATCAGAATGCTTTCATCAGCAGCTGATGCATCGCCTGAGACAGGATCATCGTCGCAGGGGCCACAGAATACCCGGAATCTTGAGAAATACTCGGACTGGTTTCAGGCTGCCCCACCTGCAGCGGATAGAACCAACTTCGACAGATCGCCAAATGATCCGCTTCGACCTCAACAAAAGAAATCCTGGAGCTTGTGCTGCCCTGAGCAGGCAGATCAGGCAGAGTTCCCTCGCGTTAGCTCATGCGCCTCCTTCGGCGACAATGGCACCACCGCCAGCGTGAACGCATACGGCAATCTCATCCAGTTGACGCGGTACCTGGCGGCTGGACGTTCCGGCTTCTTCGCGGTCAATTCCAAGCGCACGCCTGAGCCTTACATCGTCCCTTGGCGCATTAAGTACCTTCTCGACGACTTGAATCACGCCGAAAGTGGTATTGGACTCCGCCTGTGCAGCAAGCCTGAAGTTCCTACGCCAAAGTTGGACTTTGTGTTCGATCGCTGGCCTCGATTCACCACAAAGATGTCGGGGCTAAAGATTGAGTGCCAGTACGCGGTCAAAGACGGCACGATCATTCAGCACTACAGCATCGAGCGGGAAGAGACGAGTAGCTCACATTCCCTTCCTCACATGGTTATCGATGTGGCAAATCTGTCCATCATAGACTGTGAGGGGAAGGCTTTCTTCAACCAGTACAACAGTCGGTTTGATTCGTACCATATGGTTGAAGGTCTCGACAGTCTTGGGTTTATTGTCGCGCACGAATTCCCGCCAGGTTACCACGAAAGTGTTCAATGTACCAATGTACACAACGCAAGCCGGAGGCCAAGCATTTCCGAGGAGGAAGTCGTTGATGTTGTCCAGAACGGTGAAAATGGTACACCAAGCGCCGATCCAGATCATCCTGGCCGATCAGAAGCTGGGAGTAATGATGGACGGAGCATGCATGGCCAATCGGCGAAGGGAGATGGCGAGACGGGGCACGATAATCAAAAGGCATCAGATCAAGCAAAAGCCAGGAAGCCATCGGCTGTCGGGGTGATTATGTCACTTTTCATCAACGATCAAGCTGTATCGACTCGTCAATACTTCCCCAAACCAGCAGGGAGCGGGAGTAAAATTGACCTCGAAAGTCTCCTCAGCGCCACGAACACGGTCCGAATCACAATGGCGTATAGGCTACAGTTGTTGTCCAGTAGTGCAAACCATTGGGAGTCATCCGTCATTACTGCTTCGCAAGCAAGCATTGCTGATGCAATGACGGCGAGTTACGTGCCGGAACTGAAACTTTCATCTTCTCCCAAGCTCGATTTTGTGCTCCGGCGCAACCTGCAGCATATCCTTGCAGTCTGCTCAATTGAGACATCAGACCATCCAATCTGGGGCTCTCAGGGCAGAGAAACCCCATCAAGGAAAGTGGATTCGGAAAAAGAGGAGGGGAAAGCTATCGCCTTGACGTGTGGAGACTTGTCAGGCCACCACATTGTCACATCAGCAAGCTTGTGGGTGAAATAGCTGCCCATGACCTGGTATTCTTTTGCTGATTTATTTTTAGCTTTGCCTTCCGGTTTCTATTGGCAATGTTTACTCACTTAAAGGGCATAGCTGGATCAGGTCTGTTGCGCGAGTGCATATTTGAAGTCTGTAAAGGTCACCTGATATGGACATTCACCAAGGCTTTGCCGAAGACTTTGGTCATGGACGAAACGTGGTCGGGTTGTGCTGAGCACAAGGACACCTGGTCTCCTGTATCAGATGAAAATGAAATCAAAGGATTCCAGTCTGAGTATTGGATATCTGGAGATGCCATTGGCTTCTCTGAGCATTCGCGGAATGCTCCCTCAACATCCCTTACCAACACCCCTTTTCAGTTTATCAAAGCTGGTGAATTTCACAGAACTTTCGACAAATACAAGGAGGGCTTCGACTCGGCAGAGATCTCACGGAGGCATGTCAGTGGCCTGATTACCACGTGGGTCTTTATCCTGTACCAGATGGACCGACGAGGAAATTACACCTTCTCGAGACCAACAGAAGATGGTATCGGTCGCTATCGTTTGGATGACCACATTTGGATCTGGACTGCAGCAAAAAGCATCGAAGATCTTGGTTTGGCCAAGAAGTTGAAACCTCTCATGTTTCGCGGACAGAAAGAGATAGTTTTGAGGTCATTCACGCCTGGAGAACTACAGGTCAACATACTTCGGAGATTTACAACGGAAAACATCGTCCTACAAAAGTCAATGCTGGCAACGACACGGTCAGCCCAAGAGACACGTTTTCTATTCCATTCACGCGACACGTCTTTGTTCTACGCCATGGAAGAAGGCTTCTTTGATGCCGGTTCTCGATCCCCATTGTGGGAGAGTACTATGGACTTTCAAAAGCAGCACACTTACAACAACATGGGGAAGTGGGACAATCCTCTTCGATATGCGCTGGCTCTAATCATGGCAGCAAAGGGCAAGCAGCTAAAAATGGAGCCTAAGCAACACTGGGAGTCTTTCAATGAGGCAGCAGACATCCTGTACAGGAGCTGTCTTCCTACCGGCGTCTTTGCTGGCGAGCTCGACGGCACAACGAAAAAGCCTAGGGTCCTCTCGAATCGAAGGCATCACAACTTCTACTGGCACGTAGGGTTCGAGATCCCTCTCATATTCTGGGAATACGCCAGAGCATTCCCGATGGACCCACCCCCACCACAGAAGGACCAGGAGAGATTGGACAAGGCCCACGATGCCGGCCACAACTCCACAGAATCCACGGCAATACCTATTTCCAACAATGAGAAGGTTGCTACTGGCTTCCAAACCTCAAGTCAAGGATTATTTTCCGGTCCTGACATGCCTTTCGGTAGATCCAAAGATCTGCAGCTTTCAAGCAACTCTTTGAAAAAGATGAAAGCGATTCCTATGAGGTATACGATCAATCAAGGCAGTGATCTTGAGCTGGTGGACGAATGGTTGTACAAATACCCCGACTTCCTCGACTTCCATCCCAGCATCAGACTGGAAGACGAACAGTACGCCGAGAATGTCAGGGAGTCGTTGGATGAAAACTCCGTACTGGGAAAACTGCTCGAGAGTAAAGACAACGGCGATGGCCTGCAGTGTGTGCTTAGAGAAGAAGATTTTGACGAGAAAGCTGCAATCTTGGATGTCCGGCGGACTGCTCACACGAGGAGGGGCATCTCTAAGCATGATTGGGAGGATAGACTCCCGTTATGCAGCAACTACTTTCTTAAATTCTTTCTGAACCAGTACCGCACTGCAGAGGATGCTAAAAAGCGACTGGTATGGATGCCACGCGGAGATAGGTGTACGGCACTGTTATCCTACCTAGCCACGTGCGGGTCGCAAAGAGAATCCATATCGGAGTTCTTCAACCGGCACGCCAGCTGGCAAAAGTACTTTCATGACGACACAGCAGCTGCGAAAAACTTCTGGGAGACCGAGTTCCATCTGTCTTTTTACCAGCTCGTGGAGCGTAACACGACTG
>NW_017971525.1:232502-263464 GCF_001883845.1 Diplodia corticola
AATTCCGGACTCTGTCGCAGAGGGTGTACCCGAAATCCGTGGAAAGAAGATCAGCCGTGCTACGATGGGCTTTCGGTTTGTTGGCGACTTTTGGGATCGTTATTGGACGTGCCACATAGTGGATTATCTTCTGGCAAAGTCTGACGAAGACTACTACTGGGGTCCGTTTGATCAACATCAACCTCTGAGTCCGATTCAGCATAAAAGCTTGCGGAATGATTCGATGGATTACTGGAAGCAACGGAGGATATTAGAGCTTGTTCTTTTCGACAGGATGTTGGACGAGATTACTCGGTCTGTCAAAGGGATCGTAGATGAGATCAAGCATGAGCTCGGCGTTCGGAAAGACACGTTCACTTTTTCCACGACAGTCCCTAGCGACAGCAACTCTCTCATGTCTTCGAGGCAATGGATGGAGACCGACGAAATTCTTCACGCCATGGAAGAGGACCTCAACGCCATAATGGATGAGGCTCAAAACTGGAAGAATCGAGAAGAAGAAAGAGGCGTGGAACAGCCGCGATGGAGCAAGAAGGACGAACACAAGTACCGACGAACAATCAGCAAGATTGTTGCTTGCAACCAAAGGAACTTACGAGAACTGGACAGTTTCTTGAAGAGCATTCAATCTTGGCGCTCTTCTCTTCAAAGCAGGAGACAAACAAAATTGGACGAGATCAACTTCCAAAACGCCGAGGATGTCCGCTTCTTTACCTATGTCACCGTTGTTTTCTTGCCTCTTGGGTTCGCGGCCAGCATTTTCAGCATGAGCGAGACTCCGGCCGTACCGGTTCTGGTCAGCATGATAGTCACAGCTGTTGTTGCACTGTGCCTAACCATCGTTGCTCTAGTCAGTGCAAAGCCGATGGTAAAAATGATCCGCGTGGTTTCGCGGGAAATCAAGGATTTCCCTGTCAGACTGGCACAAAGGAGCATTTTGGTAGAGACATACAGAAGAGAGCGACTTGCAGAGACTACCCAGACGGCAGTGGGAACGCCCCGCACGGAGAGACGACTGGAGCGGCTCCACAAACAGCTTTCACACATTCGGCTCCGGGCCACCTACATCGTTCTTGAATTACCCATCCGGCATATGGTAAACAACGCAATTTTCACCTCTATGGAGACGACCAAATCCGAAGACCAGGAGCAGAGTTCGTCTAAAAAAGCCCCGAAAATGGTGTCTGGGACGCAGGAGAACGCAGGCGGAGAACACACGGCATACGAAAGTGATCCACAAGCTGAGGCTCAGCAGCTTAGTCTCAGAACAAGACCGATGATGATCTGTATGGGACTTGTGCTGTATGTCACCAAAAAGACAAGTAAAGGTGCTTGGAAAGTGTTGCATTTCGTTGTGAAATGCTTCACCCTACTTCTCTGGCTACTGACTTTCGCATTTTTTTACGTTTTGTACGTGATGTTGATCGGCGTCTGGGACTTGTTCAGGGCTGCGCCTGGTAAGTAGCAATGCTTGCATTAACGTATAGAATGTGAGTGCTGACATTACCATCAGAGAAAAAGGTTGATAGCACAGCCGTAAAAGGTCCCGCTCATGGAGACCCAACAGGATCCACAGCTGCTGAGCAGAATGAGCGTTTGAAGACGCGCAGGTTTCTGATGTCGGCCTTGAATTTCCGTCCCGTTGCCTGGTTGAAATCTTGGAGTTTTTCCTCTCTCAAAGAAACAATGAGAACATCGGAGGAGTCGGCAAAGGAATGGATTTCGCAACGACGAAAGAGACAGTGAAGACCCGGCTGGATGAAGCAGTGAGAATTGGAAAGGGTGTGTAAGGGGTGGGAGACTGGAAGGGGAGTAGGGAAGAGGAGGCAGTGCGGCACTGTGTCTGGATGAGGCTGCGTGGATGGGTTGAGTTGTGACGATTTGTAGGTGGAATGGATTAGGCTTTGGGTCTTGCGGGGTTGGCGTAGTTGCGGAGTCATTTGCAGGTACTTGTTCATGTTCGCTGCTCTTGTTGTTACTTCCAATGGATAGGCATTTCATATTAGCATGTTTGCTCGGACAGAGTTGCATTTGCATGACCTATGGTCGTATATGGCAGGTGAAGTAGCGGACAAAGTATATGTACCCCTTTTCATACCCTCCAAAAGGCCGGATATTTTGATCCGCTTTCTTCTCGTTCTTGGTCGGCACCATATTGGTGATGGTCTCTTCTTTCGATGTGAAGAACTCGCTCAGCCAATGGAGCTGGGCTTTCAACAATCACAGTTCGTTGGTAGGCATGGACTTGAGCGGGGAAGCACAACCTCCACTTCGAGACCACCTATCGCCGCCTGTTCAAATCCACACGCGGATTCTTCAGATCTTGAAATAAGCACTTCCAGCCACCCAATGGCCTGTCAAGGCCTCCCTGGGCGGACAGGTTTCCCAGACCGGCGCCCGAACTTCTCCATACAGGGCTTCAGAGAGACCTGCACCCCGGTGCCGCCGGCCACGCCGCACGCTTTCCTCCACCGGCCAGTGACCGTTAGTGGCGCTCATAGCTAGTGTTGCCATCATTGAACCCCTCAGCCCTCGCATCAAAATGCAATATCGGAACTACGGCGTCGACGATGCCGTGCTGCGGCGGAGGAGGAGCTACGACCTCTGGATCAGCGAACGTGGCGGATTGGCCAGGCATTCGCCATTCTGATCTCTGCGATGGAGTTTGTTCAAGGTTCGCCGATCGTGCATGGAGTCGTCGGACAGACGCTGTGGGGCTCGCGGGCGCCTGGACGTTGCCAGGCGAGATTGGACGGCTTGCTGTACACTGTTCGCCGCTGAAGAGTGACGGCCTTTCGGTCTTCGGTGGTGTCGATGTAGATGCTGAAGTTTGCCTTTAGCTGGCGTCAGTGTTTGTCGAAGTCGTCGACGGCGGAGTCCGCAATTTGGAAGTTCGGAGTCGGCAACGTAGCGTTATCAGGGGGAGATGCTCGACTACGAACGCCGGGGCAGCACGTATGTTCGCTGCAGAAAACAAACAAGCGCTTGAGGCAATCGGGTGCGTGTAGCCTCAGTGCCTTCCGCGTGCGTTGTCCATTAGATACGAGTACAAGATCGAGCTGATTCACGGGGAGGCGTACAAGTCCACGTATATTATACGTATGGTGACGAATCTATGCAATACGGCGCACTGCCTGTAGCCGAGGCCATCGGTGTCTCGAGCGGGGTTTCCGGGCGCCACTCGCCAGTAAGCAGTGACTCCAAGGTGGCGGCCATGAAAGCAGTGAAAGGGCGCATGAAGGTGCGGGAGGCAAACAAACAGTGGGTCGGCTGGCGTGATGCAGAACATCATTGCGGCTGATCACAAACCTTGTAGATGCTGACAGTCCCCCTGATACTTACTGAGGCATAGCCGCAGGATCGGGCGGGCCATTGGCCGCGTGACTGATACTCACTTTAGCGCGAGGTGCATCACATGTGGGGACTCATGCACCAGCAGTGCCGGATCCGCAGCGAAGGAGCTGATGTGGAATCTAACCACATCGATACGAAAATCTTGCTTTATTGGAACATGCGGCACCCGCCCGCCCCGCTCGTTGTTTTCTTCACGGGGCCGAATGCTTTGGCAAACCACACCAACTATATATACCGCTCCATTCCTTCTCCACACCAAGCACACACTACTGCACGACATCCACTCCACGAAACTAACATCAACACAACTCCGATCAAACCCCAAACCACAAGCTCATCAAGCATACCATCGACATGGACGGCTTCGAAGATTGCCTGAAGCTTCTCTGCTGTGGCTGCTTCTGTGACAAGCAAAGTGAGTTCCACAACCAAACTCCCACCCTTCTACCAAGACCCACTTGCTGACCTTCCAAGACCCCTAGCGGAAGCCCAATACACTCACAAAGCCCGCGCCGCACGCGCGATGAGTGCCGGACCCCGGCCCGCCTCTTGCATGGCACAAGAGCGCAAAGGCCGGGACCGTCACTCACAGCGCCCCCCGGCGACTTTCCCTTGATTCTCTCTTTTTTCCGAACCCTTTTCCTTTCCCAACCACTTCATTCTCTATTGTTATCTTTTTTGGGCGGCACCAGGTAGCATGTTCTACTGTTGGAGGCTGACAAGGTCAAGGGGGGGCATTCTGATATTATGCGAATACAATCCTACTACAAACACTACTGGGTGGCATGCTTGATTCCTTTACCGCCGCCGTGTGTGACTGAAGTGGACGACGTCGGGCAAACTGTTGGAACAGCGGAGAAAACAAACAAAAGAGAACCCCATCAAGGCGAAGTAAGCAGCTGGCCGCCGCACACTCTCCCCGCCCAGCGAACGTTTCATGACGAGGTACTTGCAAAAACCACTGATATGATGTTTACGTCGCAGAAATCAATTGAAGTTAGTCGGAACTGTAGACATTTGACACTGCCTAATCGACCTGGCACGTCGCTTACTGATATGGACATGCGTCGCTCGCTGATGAACCACGTCACACCAAAAGAACCAAAAACCCCCCCTTGGGAAAAAAATGATTAATAGAAACGCCACATTGTTAGTCGTGTGAAGAGGGGCTGCCTTGCCATCAAAGCCTCCTTGGCTTCTTGAAACTCTGGGAAACAGACGTGTTAGGAGTTGTGTTGTTAGCATTTGCAACGCTTGACACGCTACCGTCACCAGCAACCGAAGCCGAACCCTCTACCTGTGAAGGACGTTGGCTCTCTAGGTCTTGCGAGAGACCCGTCCGTGAAAACTGTAGTTCCGACTCTTGCGAGACATCGAAGCTGATGTCGGGAGGGATCTCGTCGATGGCGGAGCAGATTCGCTTAAAGTGGTCGGGCATCCAGTTGTCGTAGACGTTCTTGGTAAACTTGTAGGTCGTCCACTTTTCCCTGCCATCTATAGCCGTGAAGTCAAAGGTGTGGATCAAATGGCGGTAGTATTTCGTGTCCCTCCCGTCGAGGACAGGATAGTGCCCATAGATGCGGACCATCCTGTGGTCGTGCGACACAGAAAAGGCCAGGATCTCGCGGTCGATCTCCTGCTCGCGCTTTACCAGCCGGAATAGCTCTACTACGGCCCGCACCGCGAGCGTCGCACTATGCGCATTCTGCCGATCTGCGATGTCCAGCGCCGCCGCGCCGCACTTGACCTCGCAGGTGAGAAAGGGGAAGTACATATACCATGTCGCTGCGAAGTATGATTCGTCCCATAGAGTCCCGACGAAGGGCCCGAGAAGTTTTAGCTGGTCCGCTGTAAAGGCCTCGCGCCGGAATCCAGCCGAGTAGTCCGGTTGCGGGCGTGGGGATGTAACGGGGATCGAGCTGTTCCAGCCTTCATTAACAGTTTCTACCAGAATTCTTGAATGTCGAGGACGACGTATCATGTGTATTTCCGCCGAAGGAACAATCAACAACGTAATATCGCGGACGAGTCGAGCTTCGTTTCTCTTCCGCATCATCTCGCAGGTTTCCTCAAAAATGTCATCGCTAAATAGCGTGTCTTCGGGTACTGCCTGTTCGGTCTCGAGGAGATCCCGACACAGCTTTTTCGCCTCTTTCTTCACGCCGGCGTCATCCCTGCGCAGGAAACTGTTCTTTGCCTCGAGAAGTGTCTCGTATCTCGCGTCCCTGTACGGCATGCTTTTTGCTTCCCTCGGTATCTGGTCGGATTGCGTGGGAGTAGTATCGCTCGAGTTGATCGACGACGCCGATGACTTCCGGCGAAGTGCCGAAGTGGACTTCTTCCTCGCAAGAAGGTGACTCATTTTGCTGCCAGACTCGAAGAATTGCCGCGGCCAGTGTAGGTGCTTCCGCCAGTAGTCGATAGGATTGTTGCTATCCCCGCTCTCGCTCGCCGTTTCCTCGTGCAGTGCCTCTGTCGTTGTTGGAGACGGTCGCTGCCGCTTGTGCGCGGGTCGGTCCGACGTGTCTATCTCGGGAGAGCGTTTGCGCTTTCGTTCCGTGGACTGTATGGTCGTGGATTGCAACTATTGCCCCGTAAGCTTGATGCGCAGTTCGGCCAGAGAAAAAGGCTGACCTGAGCGTCTTGGCCGTTGCTGTCATGCACAATGAACGACTGGTGGACTTGTTCGGGCGGGAGGCGCTGCTGGAGACGTGCGCTCCTACGTATTGGCGTTGATTTCCTGATCCCTTGAGGCCGCTCTGCTATGAAACGGTCAGCGCGCACATAGAACGACCTGGGCGACAACATACCGCGTGCCAGCGATGCTGAACAGCAGCCTTGGTGGTTCTTAGCAGAAGCAGATCGGTAGGCGCGAGCCATGGTGATACAAGGCAGGAGGGGTGATGCTCTTATAAGGTGTTGTGAGAGTGTGGAGTAAAGCGCCATGGTGGAGATGTTCCGGCCACCGCCCTGATGAGTCATCGAGTGTCGCCGAGGCCAACAACAGCATTTCAGAGCAACTTCACCACCACTAGCTACAATTCATTTTCAGACTCTCCACCTGCGCCTCAAGCACCTCGCCGCAGGGGCGTGTCGGCATACAAGGCATATCAGCACGCACTAGTAACAGTGCGGCGTCGTACTTTTGCAAGTTCGACAAAAACGGCGTCACGAACCTCCAAAAACGGCGACATTTCCCCCTGAAACTTGCGTTGAGCTGTAAAGTCTGCACGTCTGGGATTCGTGGTCAGGTCATGCCCGGCAATGCCGCCGGCAAAAGGGCAAGAAGATGCCGCCATCTCGGGGAGGAGGATGCTGCAGAACGCGCGCCATGTGAGCCTGCATGCAAGGGAGGGAAGGGGGAAAAGACGCGTCGTGGCACAAGGATCAGGCAGAAGTCGACATGTGAGGTGAAAGTGAAGAAGGGCGAGAGCGAGAGCTACGTGATGTGCGGCAAAGTAAGTAGAGACATCCACCTCCCAGCATGTTCCTCCGACGGCGACACCAACCGTCCTCGCAAACACCGCAAAACTACAAGGCAACATCTCCGAATCAGACCGACCGGAGAGGACACGCTAAACTAGGCCGTGGTGTACTCCGTACGAGGAAAAGAACCGGGGTAACGCATGGCAAACGTTGACACAGACACCGCATGCTGTGCTACCTATGTATCTCACGCGCCACGCGCCACACGCACACATGCACACAGCACGCAAGACGAAAAGAAGAAGAAGAAGAAGAAGAAGAAAAAGAACCCTTGCTTTCTCCCTAAACTATGAAATGAGAAACAAACGAAGTAGTTGACCGTTCCTTTTTGTCCAACCGACCCCACCGATAACTCATCGCTCCTTGCTCCCCCACTTCTCTGGCGCAGCGAACAAGCGGAGGGGCAAGCATGTCGTTTCAACCAAACACATGGGGAAGACAAGATTTTGCATCTTCTTTGGGAGTAGTAGGCATGAAAACAGTAAGGAATACTATCGTTTCGCACACATGCCTCTGAAGTTCCACTCATCACGTGGCCAACGAGGATTAAAGAGCACAAGGGGACAAGAGAAAAAAGACACAAAGTAACAGCAGCCACTGGGGCTCCCTTCCACCCACCCTCAAAACGGTGAGCTGTAGCTAGCGCGACGATTAGACAGGGAGGCCGTGAGACCGGGACTCGTCAAGCTAATGCCTGTGCGACCCCAGCGCTCCTGCCTTGGCTTCCTGTCGTCAAACGCGAGCCGCTGGACGCACAAATCGGGGTGCCGTCTTTCTTTCGTGCGAGTCGGCGTCGACGGGGGGCATATCTCGGGCGGGAGAAAACAATACATTGCTTGTGACGGTGGCCGGCTTCGCTTACTGCGGTCCGCGATAAGTGTCGTAACTGCAAGCAACAACATTATTAGCTGGCGTCACAAGCCGGGCGGAAGCATCGTCCATGCGTGCGGGTCGGGCATTATTGGCGACTAGGGGAATGCTGCTGCGTGGTACCGCGCGGCGCGGCGCGGCGCCCGCGCATGACCTTGTGCAATCTGCGCCGCAGTGGCACTCCCCCAATGGCTTGCCGACGCGATGCGAGGTAGGGGTGTTATGCGTGAAGATCGTCTAGTGACTAGACTAAGGCAAGCCACAGCGCAGCCCATCAAAAATCTCATTGCGCAAGAGATAAAGAGCGACGCAACCAAACCAACAACCGTTGGCCTCGTAACACAACAGCCAAAGAGAAGACGCCGCTGCCGACGTTCCGCGCTGCCGTGCGGCTTCCGGCCGAGATGCAACTCGCACTGTCAAACGACAACATCTATATTCGTACGTACCTCCAGATTCTTGCGCGCATGTCGCCGCTGCCCGTGGCGAACAGATTGCCCATGGGGCTGGGAGCAACGGAGATGACTGTTACCCAATCATTAGCAAGCGCTCTGTCTGAGACCGCAAGATTCGACTTTTTGCGACATACCAGAGTTCTTGTGGCCCTGGAGCATGAGCTGAGCGACACCGGTGACAGGGTCCCAGAACTGCACACCCCTGTCCTTGGATCCAGAAAGGACCCACGCGCCATCTGGGGTCAAGGCAACACTGAGAACGAAGTCCTACAAGCCCTTGTCAGCAACATCTCCACCAAGTCGTAGTGTTTCAAAGCGTGCTCACCTTGTGGCCCTCGAACGTCTTGATGCACTTGCCGCCCTTTGGTGCAGCGCCCGGAATGTTGCGTGGCGGCGTTGACAGCTCCCACATCTTGATGGTCTTATCCAGGGAGCCACTGACGAGGTCCTTGCCGTTTGGCGCAAACGCGACCGAATAAACGCTGTCCTTGTGGCCAACATCACCCTCCAGGCGCTCGACGAGGTAGCCGCTGCTCGTGTCCCAGACGCGGACGCTCTTGTCGAGAGAGCCCGCAGCAACGAAGCGGTTGTCGGGCGAAATAGCGACGGTTGTGACACCGTCCTCAATCGAGAGCTGGAGCACCTGCTGGTTGGTGGTGATGTCCCAGAGACGAACGGTGCGGTCTCCACTTCCCGAGGCAATCAGGCGGCCGTTGCGAGCGAAATCGAGAGAGTAGATGTCCTGGTCGTGGCCGGAGAACTGGTGCCTGATCGAACGCGTCTCAATATCCCAAACCTAAACTGGGTTAGCCTCCGTCCCGGCAACAACACATCTCTCTTGACATACCCTGATAATCTTGTCCTCAGCGCCCGTAGCAAGGAACTTGCCATCGGGGCTGAAGCAGACGCTGCGGATGTAGAGATCGCCATCCTCTCCAAGCGAAGAGTCTTGAAGGTGAGCACGCAGCTGACCAGTCTGAACGTCAAAGATCTGGGCGGAGCGGTTGCATCCGGTCGCGACGTAGCGACCGTCGGCGCTGAAGCGGACGCAGCAGACAACACTCTGGTGTGGCAAGGTGTGGACCAAGTTGACATCCAGGACGCGGCGGACACGGGGGTTGAAAATGGCGAACCAATCTCCGCCTTCCCTCTTGAACCTCTCATCCACATGCTCGGGGTCCAGCTCAGCCAGGGTGTTGCCAACGTTTGGGGTGGAAGCAGCAAGGGCATTCGGCGGCTCATGAAGCTGGCTGGGAGGGGGAGTGGGGCGCGGGACCTGGGGAGATCCGGGGTAGGGCGCGGCCGAGTTCTGCTGAGGAGTGGGGGGACCAGGAGGACCACGAACGGGCCTGGGCTTTCCAGGTCCAGGCGAGGCGGTGGGCTGTGGCGCACCCTGGGGACCGTAACCTGTGGCGTGGAGTTAGTCGAAGAACATTCAACATCGGCGCAAAACGTCTGGAAAACAGGAGCTCGCGCATCCAAGGCGAGGCAATTGCCAGCCGCTTGAGCGCCCGAAGGATAGAAAATCGAACGGGGTTCTCACGGCCATCCGCGTATGGATTCGGAGGGATCTGCCTACCGTTGACGCCACTGGGACCAGGCTGGTACCCACCGAACGGGTGCTGCGGCGGACCCGGAGGAGGATTGAGGCCTGGAGGGCCCTGAGGCGCGCCGTGAGGAAGCCCCTGAGGCTGCTGCGATTCCTGCGGAGGAGGAGCCAGGCCGGGTCCTCCCTGTCCTCCTGCTCCTGCCATTATTCCGCCAAACAGAGTGCCTCCACCGTGGCCAATTGCAGGCGGAGGCTGCGAAGGGCCACCGTGCTGGGAGCCGCCCACGTGGGACGAGTGCGAAGGTCCTCCGGCGGCATCGAGCTGCCGCTGCAGGCGCTGAAGCTCCTCCTCATACCTGTCGAGCATGTCAGTGGGAGCAGTGCGCGAGGGATCATGCCACAACGTACTTGGCCTTCATGGCGATCTGCGCCTGTTCCAATTGATAAATCTTGGTGCGAACAAGATCCATCTCCTGCAACTGGGTAGCGACTTTGCGAATGAAGTTAGCATCGGTCCACAACGCGTAGTCATGGTTGCAGTCCATGTTGGCGGCGGGGGAGGGATTGCAACGCGTCAATACGGCGAGGGGGAGGGTGCGGAGCGCGTTTCTGAGCGACGAGCAGGAGTGGCGTCTAGACGTCAAACAGAAGACGTGCTCGAAAGCACAAAGAGGCGTTGGCGCCCAAACGGAGGACAAATGCATGTGGTGCAGCAGAAGGGAGCTCGAGCAAACTCACGTTGGCGCTCCATCTCGCCGGCGCGGCCCGCCTCGTTCTCAAACTCCTGGCGGACCTGGTCAAGCAGCTCCTGCAGGCGGTTGGGCTGCGCGCCCGGCACCATGCCGCGATGAGCGTTGTACATGATGGTGGTGGATCTGGCGATACGCGCCTCTCGTCCAGACAGCTATGCGATTCGGAGGGTGTAGCGGACTGGAGCAGAGACGAAATCGGGCGCGAGGCCAATGACGCGACGGCAGTGTGCGAGAAGCTCGGGATGCGCGCGTGGTGCAGGGCTCGACCGGCGGGCGGAGATTTCAGCACAGTCGCGGCGCAAGGCTGATCTCAGCGAGCTGCGAGCTCGTCGGCAAATGGTCCGGCGAGTGGCGCAGGCAGGCAGAGGCTGCGGGGAGGCCGGGGAGGTGGTGGTCGGATGGGGGTTGGATGGAGGAGTGCGTGGAGTTGGCGTCGCTGGATGCGTGGGCGGATTCGGGGAGAGGAGACGACACAGGCTGGCCAGCGAAGCGCAGAGGCTGGAGGCAGGCGGGAGAAGGTAGCGCCCGCCGCCCGGGGCACTTGCAGCGGTCGTGCTAGGTGGGTCCCAGGCATGACCCGCTACGCCAGGAGCGGCTAGCACTCCCGTGGCAGGCGCCAAGCCTGCCTGGCCGACGTCCCGAAAGACAAGCCCAACGCTGCCGCGCCCAGTCCGCTCCGCTGCCCACAGCCCAGGCCAGCTCCAACACCGCTGCTGCCAGAATATTTCCCCGGTCGCCCGCAAGCCGTGCGCCCACCGTTGCCGACTCCCCGTTTCGCAGAGCAAAACACCATCCAGCCACGAGCCGCAACAAAAACCATGTGCGTCCCACAGCAGACGTTTCCGGCCAGGCGCACTCCAGGATGAGGCTGCGGCCCCCAACGGGCGGATGGTGGTGTGCAGTGTCTTTGCGGACCGACTGGGCCCTGGCTGGAGCAGGCCCCAACCAAGTCGATGGCCGCTGGTACTGGTGGGCCGCTGCTTGTTTACCGAGGCTGGATAGCGTCACCTCGCCCAGCGGTGTTCTGTTCGGCGCGTGGAACCCTGGGTTGTGGCCGGCGCGGGGCCATGAGGTATGTGGCTCGGCTGGGCAGCAGGTGGGCACACACTGCTCCATTCGCCGCAGCACCCGAACCGCCTCTCCGCACGCAAACACACGCGCTCCTCATCAATAATGCTCGCTCGGAATTCCCATCCAACGGCGCTGAGACACTACTGGCGCCCCGCTACAGCGGTCCCGCCACTGCGACCCCGGACGCACGGCCGCCTGCCGGTGCAACGCGTGAGATGGCCTGTGGATGGTGCAGCTGTACCACCATACAACTGCGCCCGCAAGGCTCACTGTGTAGAAATAGGATCCAAACGGCGGTGGAAGCAGATCGGTAGCAGACGGGTGCCTGCTGGGGCTCCGCCGCGGCGAGGCCAGGCTTACTTCCGGCCTGAGATCTCCTGACGGATGGAAGCCTGCTGCGCCGCACGCCTGCGCATTCTCGGTCTCCGAGTACCGTCGCGGCGCGGGGCGAGCTGTGCTACTGGCCCACTGTGACTCTCCTCCGCAGGTTCCGCAGGGATCCCGGCTGCGATCGCGATGGCCCAAGGGAACCATCCCCAGGAACGCATCAGTCGACGTCATGCTGACTTCGCTTCCTTTATGCACCTAGAACTTCTCGCGCCTCGAGCAGACGACTCGGTAGCGGAAATTCCACGCTCTCACTTGCCTTGTGTTGTCCTCTGGCCCTGCACCGCGTGTCGCCCCGTCACGCGCTGCTCGCGATCCGCCCAGTTCCGTGGAGTGACCCCCGAGGACCCTTGCGTCCGTTGCACTGCCTTTCACCAGCAATTGCTTCACACGTGTCTTCTGCCCTTTATAAGCCCTCGCTCACGTTCGACCGCAACCCTCCGCACACAAGCTCACTCTTCACGTTGCGTGGGCATACTTCCTTGCTTCAATGTCTGATACACTTCGCCCAAGTGACGCTGCCAACCGGCAGCACAACCGCCGCGCCACCTGGGCCGGTGCTACCGCCGCCCATGCGCATACAAAGGCTCGGCATCAGTTCGAGGCTAAAGGTGCCACAAAGCACCTCGAGAGACTCGAGAAAGCCCAAGAGAAGGGAGACTACGGTGTCGCGCTCAATGTAAGCTGGGCCGCGACTGCCCTCCAAGGGTGCTCACCACTCACCACTGACCATCACAGACTCTCTACCTAGGTCTTTCGGCGAGACAGGACCACCACGGCTTGATTGAGATTGGCATCGCTTCTCACGATGGAACCTACAGCATTGACTTTGCTGTCTGGGTTCTCGGGGACGACAAGCGTGACAATGGCACCTCGAGCAGCAGTGACTCGCCTTCCGCGTCCCGCTCTCACACTCCGGCCCTGCCGTTGGCTGAGGAAGACCGAGAGAAGGTGCTGTCAGACTTCTTCCTCTCCAAGGTCCTCAATTACCAGAAGGAACACCATTACAAGTTCGTCGGCGCCGGAATCACCAAGACATTGGTTAGCCTCAGCCCGCAACTACCCTCGCGCCTTTGGTGGGAGCTGGACATAGTACCGTTGGTGTTCGAGCATGGACTGGAGAATCCCAACGGGGGACCTGCCGAGGTAGTCACCATCGACGAAGAAGCCGATTCCATGGCCCGGAAGTCGTTGATGTTCTTTGGTCCCAATCTGCAACCGAGAGTCCAGGTTGGCTACAAGAACGTCGTCGAAGTCGACTCCATGGGCCATGCCCAGATCACCTCTCTAGATCAGTACCCGGGTACCGTCGGCGAAAGGACGTGGGATGCCACCATGAAATACGTGACCTCAATCAAGAAGAACAAAACGAAGATTGCCTTCTTCAACAGCACACCCCAAGGCGGTGGGGTTGCTCTCATGCGCCATGCGCTTATCCGGTTCTTCCGCCTTGTTGGTGTGGATGCTCATTGGTACGTACCGAAGCCGAAGCCCGAAGTCTTCCGTATCACGAAGACGAACCACAACATACTCCAGGGGGTCGCCAATCCCAAGGAGCGCCTCACCGATGACATGAAGGAGACTCTTGATGAGTGGTGCCAGGGCAATGCCGACCGGTTTTGGCTCAAGCCGGGAAGTCCGCTCGCGCCACGCTCTCAGGGCGGTGCTGATGTCATCATCGTGGATGACCCGCAGATGCCCTCTTTGGTCGCGATCTCCAAGAAGGTGGATCCAGATCGTCCAGTCATCTTCCGGAGCCACATCCAGGTTCGCTCCGATCTTGCGGATCAGCCGGGCACGCCCACAGCGGAAGTTTGGGACTGGGTCTGGAATCACGTCAAGCAGGCCGACCTCTTCATCAGCCATCCCGTGCGCGACTTCATCCCCAACTGCGTCGACTTCAAGAAAGTTGGCTACCTGCCCGCCACGACCGACTGGCTCGATGGTCTCAACAAGGATATGAACCAGTTCGTGACTGAATACTACTTCCACGAACTAAGCACCGAAGCGTACCGTCAGCGCGTGAACCGCTTGGACTTCCCCCGCCGTCAATACATTGCCCAAATCGCCCGCTTCGACCCAGCGAAGGGCATCCCAGATGTGCTCGCTTCCTACGCCGAACTCCGCCGAAACTACCTCAAAGGTTGGCCACGTCAGAAGACGCCTCAGCTCGTCATTGCTGGCCACGGCGCCGTCGACGACCCGGATGGCTCTATGATCCTGGACCAAACGCTTTCCCTCCTAGAGGGGAAATACAGCGACATCGCCGAGGACATCGTCGTCATGCGCCTCGGTCCCAGCGACCAGCAGCTCAACGCCCTGATGTCCAACGCCAAGGTCGCCCTCCAGCTGTCCACGCGCGAGGGTTTCGAAGTCAAGGTCTCGGAAGCCGTGCACAAGGGCATTCCCATCATCGCGACCAAGGCAGGCGGCATCCCACTCCAGGTGCAGGACAAGAAGTCGGGCTTCCTCGTCGAGCCGGGCGACTACAAGGCCGTCGCGAAGCATCTGTACCAGCTCTTCTCGGACAGCGAGCTGTACCAGGACATGTCCGAGTACGCCGCCAAGCACGTCAGTGACGAGGTGAGTACCGTTGGCAACGCGTTGGCGTGGCTGTACATGGCCGACAGCTTGGCCCAGGGCAAGACGCTTCTGCCCGAATCGAAGTGGATCAATGACATGGCGAGAGAGGAGGCTGGCATGCCGTACGTAGAGGGCGAGACCAGGCTGCCGAGGAAGAAGGAGTTGGACTTGAAGGGTTGAGTGACTGCTTCGGTGCACACGTGATGATGAGAAGACGGTTTTGATTTATGCCTTGAGTTTCGGGTTTTTAGGAAGTCCAGCGGAGATGATTGGTTTCTGCGGTTTGGTAAGACTTGGATTCGTCACCCTTCTCGACTCATTGACTAGGAGATTTCAGTATCAGACTGGGAGATCTCAGGATCAGATTGGAAGCATCATTAGAATGCGTCGATATTCCTAGACGGACAAATCGGGGTTTGGTTCGGTTCTCACACTCGGCTACACTCTCTTGTTGTCCTTTTCCGTCATGGCAAGCAACAAAAAGAGCGAGTTACATTGGGATTTCCAGGTAGTACACATTCAAATTGACACTCACCACCATCTTTGTAGCTTCCAGGCCCTCGGTTCGCATGAAGGTTAACCTTTCCAGTTAGAACTGCTCTCACGCCTTGATACATCGGATATCTTTCGGCTTTACCGGAGGAGCCAGCGGCGTAGTCGTATCGCGAGGCCGATTTTGAAGGCGACGAGGCTTAATATTTTCGGATCTCAACCAGGCTCTTTCTGATTGATGATCTAATGCCAATAGTGGTGCCGTTTTCCGTCACCACCAATGCACTTCCCAATCATTTTGGCCTCAGATCCAGTAGCAAGGACCACCTCTACTTCAACCTGTCAAGCTTCAAACTCAATCGCTTCGGCCGCTCTGGGGCTCCGAAGACTAATTTTGTCATAGAAAAATAAGACTATTTATCCATATACCACTCAAGCTGACGAGAAACCTCTGCATTACTAAAGAGCTATCCCTAAATACGGTCCCGAAACCTGATTAAGTCTTCGAAACATGACAAGTCAGCCCACGGCCCTTAGAGATCCGAAGTAAGATGCGCAACCACCAAAGCAAGGGTGTGATGGAGGAGAGCAGATCTGTCGATGGGTTGAAAAGAGAATTAAGGAGAATCCCTACCCGCCCGTCCGAGCACCCGCAGGTCTCTTGATCTCCTCATCCGCCTGCTTTCCGTAGAACGCATCTCCTCCGCCAGGCGACGACGACTTCTGCTTCAGCCCTTCGCTCATGGCGTCTGCGCATGCGCGTGTCAGTGGTGGAGGGGGAGGAGGAAAAGCGGGAGGTTGGAGCTGAAGCGCTTCGTGCAGGATGGCTCGTCGGGCACGGCACACCTTGATTGTCCGTGGTGGACTTGTGGCCCTTTTTTGCCTGGCTGTTCAGGCCTTGCTGCATCGCATCCCTGTGGAGATCTTGTTGGGAAGACATGGCACGGGAGCAGATGTGATGCTGCTCAGTGTACGTCTGGTTTGACAGTATAGACTATAGAGCTGAACTGGGGTGGCAAAGGGATTCTATATTGCAATGGCGCAGAGAAAGGTGTTCGGCCCTACGTCAGCGGGGGTGTCGCGGAAGGCCGTTTGCAAGATGCTATAATTATTGCATGACCGTTCAGGCAGCCGTGGGGAGCTGGGAAACGACAAAGCGGGTGGCACCAGTCGCGACTTGGGCAGTCTCATGCGCGTGGGCGAGCAGCGATGCCGTTTGCGGCGCGGACTAGCTTGTCTAGAGACATGTGGCGTTCATGCGGGGTCCCTTACGCACTTGTCCGGCTTTGCGTTTGCTTCACATGTGACACTGTAGGAATGAAAGGGTACACAGTCACGTGAAAAACAGTCGTCAAAAATATATTGAATGTGAGCGGACAGAGAGTAATACTTAGCCAGCGCTCCTCTGTCAAATATCTTACTTTGGTTTTGCCCAGTATTTTGTCCGGAGACTATCAGGTAAGTCAATGCCCATTGGGAGCTTAGGCCACGATGTGTAATCCAGCTCAATCGCCTCTATGCATACCACAAGCCGTACGTCGGGCCAGTAGGAACCATGCATGTCGAGTATTCTGTCACGGGGTGGGAAAGGGAATGGAAAAGATGACTGGATTTCTTCAAAGTAACTCCAAAGGAGTGAGCGGCGGTCTTGCTTCGGCTACGCGTGGATATTACGAGGTGTCTTTGAGTGAGCTGTTGTGAAAAAGCGTCGGGTCGAGTGGTGGACCAGAACCGTGCTGCACTTGACATGCATGCAGTGAGACGTGCGCACCGGCCGCCGTCCTCAACGACTCACCACTCGCACCGGAGTGTAGTATGTTTCCCACCTTCCGATGTCGTATTTCAAGCAAATGACTGTCGACATGGTTGAACTGAGCCATGATCATGGTCTTGTCTCATTGACTCATGTGGCTCCGCAATGTCTTCTGATCGGTAATAGCGATGGGAAACATAAATGCTGTATTTCCTTGGCTGGGTCTCAGGGGACACTGTAGTCCTGTCAATGTGCAAGCCACGGCAGGTGTCGAAGAAAAAAGGTGCTTCTCGCTCTAGAGTATCAATGGGTCGTTGACAAATACACATACTCTGCTTATGCAGATTTGCCCACTTGGTGATGGGCTTGCCACGTCTTTCAGACGACTATTGGGTTGCTCCTGCTCGGAACACACCCATGTTGCGTGGCGCTGCAGAAGCAGAGGCACGGTGTGGTCGTGTTCCTCTGGTCTCGGAAATTCCATGATGATACACTTCTCCAAGCCGCATCCCAATCCACTCTACTCACCGACAGGCACGTTGTCTCAGGATCAACAGACCCCGCTCGTACACTCGCTTCATCGTATAGCCGGTGCACCATGTCTTTTGTTGATATCACGCAACAACACGTTGAATGTGACCAAGCCATAAGCCCATCACGGCCCAATCGCCGCTTCTGGTCCGCCCTTCGCGCGTAGAGTGGTCACCCTACATGACGAGGTGACCAATCCATCTCACCGACCAGTCAAGATAAGCTCTTGCCGCTCGGCGCTTTCACATAAGCGCTGTGATGGGTTTCTTCACGCGCACGCAGCACTCGCAACCGAAGAGGAGAAGGGCGCCAAAACCGCAAACCCCAAACAGACGACGGGCCGAGCCCAAGCTGGGGCGCCTGCAAGGTTTCCCCCAATCGCAACCTCAGGTCTGCCTCACTTCACGCGATGGATTCCCCCCGCGACCCAAACGAACAAAGCCTGCGGCGATCAGACCCGGGCTCGCCCAGCTCCACCGCGAATCCCGAGATCTGGGCCCAATTCGAAACCCAAGCCTGGCCGCGGCGCCACCGCGCGCGTCTTAGGCGAAAGCACCAAACAGGGTCCACGTTGGGTTGGGCGGCTGGTGGTGCTGGTTTCACCATCGCAGCCCCCCAGGCCACCCCGAAACCCTGGAATATATCCTTGGCACCACTCAGCAGCCCTTTCCGCCCCCCGTCCGTCCTGGCAATCCCCCAGCGTCTTTTCCTCCTCCCCCCACCCCACTCCCCTCCCCTCCCAGCCACCGCGATACCGCTTCGGCGGTATGATGTATGTGTGTGTGTGTGTTTTGGCGCGCCATTATCTCCATATCCATCTCTCGCGGCTCGACTTGCCGATCCCCCCCGGCCCCATCCCGACCATCTGTGCACATTTCCCCGTCACAGCTTACCCGCCGCGGAGAAACAAGGGTACCTACGTACGGAGCGGAGCTGACGTGAATGTCTTTTCCGTCTCTCCGTCTCTCTCCGTCTCTCGTCCTCCTCCTCCGGAGCCGCTCGCCTCGCCTCGTATGTATGTACGTGCCATGCACGCCATCGACTCTTGTTGCAAGTAACCTTTAGCCACGTGCACAACACACATTATACATCACATCAGCAATGCTTTCCACGTGCCGCCAAGGGGAAAAAAAGAAAAAAAAAAAAGAAACCGTGCTTGATCACTGCCGCCTTGTTTTGACCACTCTCCCTGTCCGGCCGCCCTGATCTGTCACTTGATATGTCTTTTTTTTTTTTTCTTTCTTGGTAATTGCACACGGGCAGACGGACCTGTTTTGACACTCAGAATCCGGGAAGTAAGTTGTAGCGATGGAAGGTGTTCGCTTTTTCTTTCCATCGAGGCCGCACGTAGCAGAAGATACCCCGTCGCAGCTGTTTTGCTTTTTGTGGAGAAGAGGCAGGCAGGCCAAGGACGAGATGGGATGGGTCAGATATGTGGGTTTCCGGTTTCTCTCACGGACACTTACCTTCCTGCGCTGTCCAAGTTTTGCTCGCATCGCATTGCCCAGCGGACGGGTTCGCGGGCCCAGCGGTGTCCGGGGTGTGTGACCCTACGCGCCTCAGAGCTCATGCATGACCCAGCGCCGCCCGACAGAGCGCGCTCTGCAGCAGACAGCAGCAGACGGCAAGTACTCACGACAGATCCATACTCGACCGAGAGCGACGTTGGATCCATCAACATGCACGGTGATGCGAGTGGCGACCCGGTTTGGTAGACATTTTGTTTTTTTGTATTTGGTCGTTGACTGATTGGGAAAACGAGACATAGCTCCTTCCGCAGCTATGATACAATCCCTACCCTCAAGAAGCCCACGGAGAGGACAACGCCAACCGCTGTGCGGTGGCTTGGTCTTTCCAATCCTCTCCATCCTGGTGGTGAAGCTCGCCCGCGTACGTCCGAGTTCCCATCCATAGCCCTGATCCCCAGCTCCGGAGCAGATTTCCACCCAAAGAAAACAGCAAGCCAACTACGAACCCATGAGATAACCATAAGGAGAATGAACAAGAGGGTGAGTCCAAATCAAAACATAAAAGCGCTCTAGATGCTCGCGACTCTGAACCACGCCGCACCGTGAAAGACTTTGCGCCAATTTTTGCCGCTCCAAAACTTCCAGGGCAGATAGCAACAATCGACACGAAGAAGAAGAACAAGATGAAGAAGAAGAAGAAGAAGAAGAAGACGAACAAGGAGAAGAAGCGGGGTGCGCGCAGACGTTGATGCCGGGAACGACTGTCTGTGTGCGTGAAAATGAAAGGCTAAGCAATATGGAATAGTAATGTCATGGCGTCATGAGCAGGCCCACTTGGAAGTTCGTGCGACACCGGTCTCGCCGGACCGGACCATTCCCAAGGAACACCCAGGTCCCTCCGGCAAAGGCTGCACAAAACTCTTTTGATGCAGGTGCCGGAAAACCAACCGAACGTAGTCTAGTATGCGATTAAAAAGCACGAGAATAGGAGAGGCGAAGCTGGAGCCAGCCGCAAGGCATTGCTCCTTCGACGGGATTTAGTAGTTGCTGGCCGAGAGCAGATGATGCGACTGGCCCATACTCGTCACGGCCGCCATGGGGTTGGGGAGATCGGCGAGCGCTGCCGACACCGACAGGTGCGACGGCATGTAGTCGTTGGCCGCCTCGGGGCTCTCTTCCTCCAAGGGTCCGAGACCCTCGTCGTTCTCTTCTTCGTCTTCGCTGAAGTTGACGATCGGGTCGCCCTCCTGACGAGGCTCGTGGGTGCGACGGTGCCTGTGGGGACGGCTGTCAGCTTTGCGCCAAAATTAGAACCCGCGCGTATGGGACTTACTGGGCCAGGTTGTCGGAGCGCGAGAAGGCCTTGTTGCACAGAGGGCAGACGTATGGGCGTTCTTGCGTGTGGGTGCGCACGTGCCTAAGCGCCGAGTTAATCCACACGTTGTACATGAAACCGCCGATCTGTGGGCGCTTACCTCTTGAGATGCTCTAATCTCTTGAACAGACGGCCACAAGTGGGAATCGGGCAAGAGTGAGACTTCTGCGGGTACGGGCCAAGCTCCATCATGGTGGCGCTGCGGGCCCTGCGGAAAACGCCGGGCGCTTGTCTGACGACGGCATCGTGGGCAAGGGACTGGCTGGAATAGTCGCCATTCAGACTGGAGAAGTCATCCTGCGACAGCATCTGACTGGCCTGCGGGTTCGGGCTGCCCTCGACAGTGGCGAGCGGTGTGCCATGCCTCGACACGTCAGCAACCTCGGCCTTCTGCTGGACGCTGTTGTAGCCGTTGTGAAGGCTCTGGGGCGAGTCATGGCCGCCCTCCTCTGCCGCCTCCGCAACCGGCACCACGGAGCTCGAGACAGACCGGCGCAGGTCGCTTGGCCTGTGCGCGGCGTGCGGGTTGGCTGCGTTCGCTGCCGCAACCGCCGCAATGCCGCCGCCAATCGACATCGAAGACCGCCTTCTCCTCTGCTTGTACGTGGGCGAGCCCTCGATGACAGAGTAGACGTTGCCGGGACCGAAAGGACGGGCGCCGTACTGGGGCGCGGCGAGGTTTGACGGAGGCAGCTGCATGAGCGGGTTGAAGCTGGCCGAGAGACCAACATCGGGGATCGCAGTGTAAAGACCGGTGTCTTCGTTCGCGATGTACGCAGGCTCAGCTCCCAGACCAATAGAGTGCTGGGGAGGCGTGATAGGCTCGAAGGACATACCACGAGTGCTATAGTCCTCGTAATGCGAAGAGACAAACGACGGCGCGGGCGAGTATTCCATGTATGCGGGCATGGAGCTGTGTCGCTGGTGGACCTGCGACAACGGGATGCCGTTGCGATCGTAGGGAATAGGAGTGTATTCCCTTTCGCGGCTCTTGGCGACCATTGCGGCTGCAGGGGGAGCCATGGTCATCTGCGGCTGGCCGAAGTGCGTCATTGGGATGGGCTCCTCGGGAACCGTCGGGGCCATGGTTTGAGGAATCATCTGCGGCGGGGGCATCGAGTCCATGGCGCGCATGACGGGCGAGGTCGATTGCGAGTATTGCTGCATGCCGGTGTTGAACGAGGACGAGTTGGTTTGTTGCGCCTTGGTCAGCTGCTCGAAAAGCGACTGCGACGAATCAAATTCAAAAGACAGCGCGGGCTCGGCGACAGCAACGGTGGTGGCCTCCTGGCCCATCTTCTCCCTCTTGAGATCGCGCTCCAGCGCGTCGAGGAAGAGGCGGTCGTGGGGCACGCTGTACCAGTAGAAGACCTTCTGCTTCTTCTGTGTCCGGATGCAGTTGTTCTTGTAGAGGAAGTCGAGGAAAGCGCTCTTGGGCTCCTCGAGCGAGGCGTCGGTGCCGGACTTCAGGTTGCGCAGGTCGGAGAAAATGCCCTCCTCGAACTTCTTGGAGTTCTTGACGGGGCGGCCGAAGGCCTGGAAGCGGAAGGACAGGCATCGCACAATGTCGGTGCCGGAGATGTGGAAGAGGTTGTTCCTGTGCGCGCGTTAGCAGTGGGCATGGGGGCGCAGGCGCAGGTGCAGGCGCAGGCGCAAACAACGTACCAGAGCACGCAGGAGACGTATTCGCCCGTGGGCAGCAGGAAGCGGCGGATGTATTGGTCGGGCTGCCAGTCGACTGGCGCAGAGATGAGAAAGTACTTGACTGCGGCGCGGGTCAGCGTGCCTCATGCGGCGCGATTGGAAACGCGGGGCGTACGATTATCCACTTGCTGCAACGCGACAATGGCGTCGGGGGGCAGGCTCTGTTGCGCGTCGTGGTCGAGCAGGAAGGTCTCGGGCGCGACCTGTCGTGCCTGGGGCGGCGGCATGGCGGGGTGGCCGGTGGAATACATGATGTCCACCTGGGAGCGTCGTGGGTTCGTCGGGCGATAGCGATGGGACGTCGGGGCAAATTGACGGGTGATGCGCGGTGACTTTGTTGCGACGGCTGGTGGCTCGCGGAGCACTCAGAACGACGGAGGGTGAGGCGCAGAACGAAGCAGAGCAAGCGAAGGAAATCGACGGGCGATGTTTGAGATATGTTAATGAACAGAAACTGAATCGAGGGCCTGCCTCGGACGTGTGAAGCGCAGTCTCGAGTGCGGCGGGAGGTGAACTTGAGGCAAGAGCGTTGGTGGTAGGGTTCGCACACGAAACAGCAGTCGAGGGGGAGCGAGGGCTTTAGGTGTGTCAGCGCAGCGTTTCAGGAGATTAGCACTGCTAGCTGCGACAGTGCGGATATTTTTATCGCTGTACCTAGCCACGCAGGCCTCCGTCGCCGAGCGCGCGCCGCCAGATCCCGGTCGCTGCACAGGCCCCTGCGAGTGGCTGGCCCGCCGTCGAATAGCGATCGCAAGCGCAGGCGGCCGCCTGGAATGGAGGTGGCGGCCGCGGAATGGCGTCTTACTCGCCCGCCCGCCGCCCTCGAGCAGCAGCGTCTGCAGAGCGCGGCAACCCATCTGACGACGGTCTATACCATGTCGGCGCGCCGGCTGCTGCTCGCCGACACGCGCCTGGCGTGTATACCTGTATGCCGCACAGGCACCGCGGCACCGCGGCACTGCGCATCGAGGTCGGTGGCCGCGCAGGGCGATGGGCCTGCGTGGGGTGTGCCCGCCGCGGCTTAGCGCTCTGGCGCTGTACGCGAGCAGAAGGCGTGGAAAGCCTGATGCCTTGCCAGGTAGCCCGCTTCCGACTCCGCCAGGATCAGGACGTGGGATCGCTCGTCAGCAGGCTCAGGATGGGCGCGCGCGCGACGTCCCGGACCCGCCGCAAGAGTGATCACGCAGCCAAGCAGCGTCTCCCGGCCCTCCGTCCCCTACACGAGCAAAAGCACGCCCACCCGGGCCGTATCGGGGCGAGCGGCAGGCGCAGGGCAGACTCGGACCAGCAACAATAATATCGCCCGGCACGTATTGATCCAGTCGCGCTGCAGAAGAGGACGGCCGCACGGCGGACAGCTGCACTGCACTCCGGCGCAAGAAGAAGGGGCGGCTTGGGCGGCGTCGGCAAATTCACCTGCCCTCGTCCCCAGCGCGCCGCCCACGCCGCCCAGGCACAGAGCCCAGCCAGCACTGACGCCGCCGGGGCCCTGTCCGTCACCGACTCCTCCCCTTGCATTCGAGCAGCGACTCCGCGCGGGCGTGGTGGTGATGTCGGCGTGGCTGGCCCAGCGGCCGGCGCCCGCTGGATCGAGCGGGCCATGCAGGCGGTCGATGCAGGAACGATGGCAGCAACAAGCAGCAGCACCTCCGACCGTTTGATCTCCCAGCCTGAAACGCTGTCTGCCCTTGGCTGCGGGAGCTGCCCGTAAGCTGTCAATCACCACCATCATCGCCATCACCGAGCCAGCCACGCCAATAACGCAACCGCGGCCGCGCTGCCTCTAGCGCCCAGTCCATCTGACATCCGCCTTGCCCTGCGCGATCGCTGCCCTGCACCCCATCCCCGTCAGTCACCGCCGTTCCGCCCCGTGCAGCCTGCACGTTCGCTCGTCCAACCAGGGGCAGCAACCGCCATCAGGCCATGATATTCGCTCTCCCCACGACCCTTCTTCCCCGACGCGCGCAGCGAGTCAGCCGGCCCGGCCGCGCGCTGCGAGGCTCCACGCGCCTGTTCCAGACAGCTTCCCACGGCGACACAAGAGCCCGACAAAGCAAACATCGGCGCCGCCTGGCCAGCTGGCGGGCTCTCAGACTCTCAGAGCAAGGCATGGGCGCCAATCCGTCCTTGGACCCGTCCTTGGACCCGTCCAGCGTGCGCGCGCTCCCGTGATCGGTTGAAGGCCGTCGACCACTGGTCGCGCCAAGGCAGCCTGCGCGAGACTGCGCGAGACTGGGGGGTCGCGACGCGCTGGCCACACCTGTTCGCGCATCTGGCGCCGGCTCGGTGATTCGACTCGCCGCTGCGTGCATCCATGAGGCCGATCATGATTCGCATTGGCCGGCTCGTCCCTCGAAAGGCTGTGGACGGGCCCCGGAGCGCGGCTGGTGTGCCCGTCGCATAACCAGGCCGGCCAGGAACAACGCACGATGAGGTCCGAAGGCAGGTGGCAGCGGCTCCAGCCCCAGCCCCCGGACCGATCAGACGTGAAGCAGTGGGCTCGTGGGCTCGTGGGCGCGCGAAGCCAGGCTCGATCCCGCAAGGCTCACTGAGGATTGACAAATCCGGCACAGATGCCATGTGCGCGCCCGGACAAACCTCCACTTCCGGCAGCGCCAGCAGCCCAGTCGAGAAGTAGGTTGCGCGCTGAAACGGCCACAGCGGCCTCGCTTCCTGAGGCATCATCTCGAGAAGCGCTGGACGACCGGGCGTGTCCGCATTGGGCACAAGATCTGCAGTTACAGATGGAAGCTGCGACAGGTACAACGGAGACGTTCACTGGCTGACGGCGCGTGCAGAAAGACGGGCCCACGCCTGGCATCGGATTCCGAAGGGCGGCGGGAAGAAGTCCAAGGCAGTACCCAGTCCAAGGCAGTGGCAGTTACGCGCGCTCGATCGGCGGGGCGACGTCGACGAGGACCCAGAGGACCCATCCCGCGGACCGCTCAACTGCCGTGCCTTGCCCCGTCATCAGCCAACACCACCAATGCCACTGGTTGTGCCGCTGACGCGCTCTGGTACTCGACACCCGACGACAACCGCGATTGCGCACGCCTGCGGCTTCGTCTTCACACCGCCGATCCCCCAACGGGCTCCACGCCCAATCACCGAAGACACACCACGGTACGCCCGACCGCACGAGCGCTGGCCGGCATCCGGCGTGGTTCTTGGGGAGGGCGCGCTCAGCTCTGCCCGCGCCCACTTCGGTCAAAGTATCTCATGACGCGCCGATCAGTAGTGTGCAATTGCGCGCACGAGTCGGGCTAGGCCGGTTGACGAGGGCCAGGCTGCACGGCGCGCGGAAGCGCGAGTTTGATGAACGAACGATCCGCACCCCGCCTGCCTCGGATCACCCAGCGACCAGCCCAACCCTCGTATCACGCGCAAACTAAGGTTTCGCATTAAGAGCCGCCAGGGCTCGCCTGCACTCTGTCGCAACTTCCACATGCCTTCCACCACCGGCCACGGTCGCTGGCGGCCGGCGGCCGGCGACGAACATGCCCAGCGCCTTGCCCGCGGGGTTAGCCCACGCGAGCCTAACCCGTTCCCTACGAGGGCGATTCCCTCTTTCGCAATATCCGCCCGTTTGGCGTTGCACTTCCAGCCCTGAAATGAGGTATCCACACGATCGAGACCCGGCTTCCGTCGTCCTGCATGCGCACGCACCAGAGGCACCGCCGGTATGGCAACCGGGCGTTGGCGGTGCGCCCTCAACGCGTCGGCCGCTGCGACGGCGAGCTGCCCGAGCCGTTTAGCAGAAGCAATTCTTGCATGCATTTCCTAATTCGGCCCCGAGGAGTTGCTTTTCCGCTCCGCTGCGCCGGCTTGCCCGCAGCAGTTACTGTGCGACTCGCGCCCGTTGGACTTTCGCTCAAGCCACAGTCTGCCGACGAACCGCTGCCGGATGAGCGCCGTCTTTGCTTGTTGCGGCTTAGATGCCTGTTTGACATCACAGTACAGCTTGCATATGCGCCAGCTAGTTAAAAAGGCTGGCCGGTGGCGAGGTTCTAGGCACGGCAAACATGCAGCCGCCTACAGATGTGTACACCATTCATCAAAGCGCCGCCATCACCGCATCATGGAGAGGGAAAAGAACTAATCAACTCGCCCGTGCCACGGTACCTCAAGCCCACAAGAGTAAGACACAGGTCCAAGGTCTCGGCGCTTCCAGCTCCATATTACGTCCGCTGCCGTCGCCGCCACAGTCGGCCTATGGGGCGACGGAGGATCGATGAGGTGAAGGGTCCAGGGAGCTTGCGCTCATCGAGAAGTCCCGTGGAAAAACCTTAACGGTGAGAGACACCCTGGAAATGACGCTTCCCCTCCGAGAGCTCGAGCCATCAGTTGGGCGGTGGGCGGTGGGCGAGGGGGCGCCGCCCATGATGAAGCAGACGACGATGGACAGTTGTGGGTCGATGGCGTCTAGCTCGTGTCGGTGCGGCTCTTAGGCTTGTGTCTGCGGCGTTCAACGTTGTCTGGAGCACAGGTGGAGAGAAAGGAAGGTGACGATGGCGGACGTGCGTGAGGGCTGACTCGCCAGTGGCTTCTCGATTGCCTTACCGCTTTCGGCGACCGCAATTCCGCATATTGCCAGCCTCGTGGTCGACCGCTTCGCTTGAATGGTATGCTCCGGACGGGGTAGGTAGTCGGCTGCCTAGCCTGTTGCTACTCCTGATCCTCACGCTCGCGCTCGTCCGTGTCCAGAACCCGCGGCCGCGCGCCGTAGCCAAGGCGGCCCGCTCGAGCTTCTGGAGCCGGGATCACGGCTTATTGCTGACATACTGTGAAGACGCGGGCGCGAGCGCGAGCCCGAGACGGCCGGCGTGAGGGAGCCCGAGGCCGCCGAGCCACCTACGAGGAAAGGATCACAGCATTTTAGCAAAGATGGGTACGCAGGTTTTGGGCCGTGGCTGGCTGGGTGCGAAGGTACACAGATACAGTCCACAATGACGCCCACGCAGCAAACGCCCAGTCGTCCGCACGATACCGCTCCTGTTCTTCCTCTTGCGTTGCTACCTTGGACCCTCGCATACCCACCATGCATCAGCCGGAAGGCGGTACGGCGGCGGCGCACAGCGGAGACGGACGTCAGGCTCCGTACGGTAGCGTTGGTGGTTGTAGCGCGGAGTCTGGCCGAAGAGCGACGATCATTCATGCGCCTACACAGCACTACGTACTTATCGCGAGGGCCGTTGGCCGGGTAGCAGGGACCGAGGGGCTACCGTGAGGGAAGGCGGACGAGCATGATCTGTGGTGATCCGCGCGCGCGCCACCGCTTGCGCTGTCGCGGCTACGGTTGCTCTTTCGCGCTGGTTTGTGCGCGAGAGCAGTGGCCTCAGCGCCACTCCCTGTTGTTTTTCCTTCGCTCCCCCGCCCATCCCGCCGTTGGGACACGGGACCTAGGCCAGCCGTGGATTCTTCAACGGACTGACTTGTGTGCCGCGCCCTTAGCCTCGTCGCCGGACGGGCGGGTGGCAGCGACAAGGCCTTCTCGCAACTATGGTACGCTCCCGGCGGCCCTTCTCACCACCCGCGACGCCTGCTGCTCCTGGCCTTGGGGCGGGGTTGTGGGCTATGGAAGCCGCGAGGAATAGGGAGTGGGACCCATCGAACACCGCCGCGTCGATTTCTCCATCTTCGACCTGCGTACCTTGCATTAGCGTCTGTGCTCTCAATGCGACATGCGCCAGAGCCAACCGGCCTGCACGGGATCGGAGAGGTCGGTGTCAGTGTCCTCTGCACGTGCTCCCATCCTCTGCTCCCCCCCTCTCTCTTCCGACGTGTCTCACGCTACGCACGGCTGTGCAGTTGTGGAGCCGGCAGGATGGGATGTCTGGATTCTGCGGGATTCGTACGCCCTGCGGTTGATTTGCCTCTGCTTGCTTGCGTGCGTGCCTTGGTTTTGCTTGCAGTTGCGTCGTTTTGTCGTCATCCGTCGGGCATGTCTGCAGCAGCTGCCGTCGTCGAGCCGGTGGATCTGTGTTGGATGTGTGGCTCTTTGGCGGGGCTTGGTGCAGGCAGTACCTGACTTGAGCAGCAGGATTCGCTGGCACAGGCTGCATACGGTTATCCGGGACCCTGAGCGGCGACGCTCCAGATCCATGGTCTGTGTGCGGCTTCGCGGCTTCGCGGCTGCCGTCTATCGTGGCTGCGGATTGCCATGTCGGTACAAGTGCTGGGAGGAGAAGCATCGACCACATCACCCGCCTGAATGCAGTAGCTGGACGTCGACTCCCTGCCAGCTACGTCCTCTATGGACACGACCTTTCGACCCCCTTCCCCCTCGGCTTCACCGCCGGGAAAGTGGGACGAGCGGAAGCCCCGAGGAATCAGCATCCGTCGACTGACAATGCCGGAGTAATGCGCGACTATGCCGCAAACTGCGCACAGCAATGCAATCCATGATACGCGAACGCACATCAGATCCACCTACCTTTTGCCGAACTGCCCCCTATCCAAGCACCGATAGGTACACCACAAGATAGCTCCAGGGCACAACGTCCGTTCGCAAGCGGCATTATTTTGGACGCTCGTAATCGCCGTTGTCGTTGGCCTGTTCCCGGCACACGGTCGATCTTGCAGATGCATCCACGTCTTGGTTTGCTGCGGAGAGCGCGACACCGAGACCTCGCGCCCACTCTTGATGAGTCGCGTATCGTGTGGAACGGGAACCATTAGCGAAAGGGGAGAGTGCGGCTGGGTGCGCCTGTTCAGCGGGGCGCCTTTTTTTTGCCTCCTGAGAAGTTTGCCATCGAGCTTGTCGTCTATTACACCACGCCAACGCTTGCAAAGTACTGTGCTCCTACGCACAACACCAAGAAAAGGCAAATTCGACCGAGTGGCATGACGCACTCCAGCAAGGCAAGCAAAGCGTACGGCTGAACGCGCGTAGGTCATCAATTTTCGGTCCTTCGGTCGGCGCTTCCTCCGCCTCAATGGCAAGATGTTGCATCTGTTCCGCATCCCCGCGCCTCTTTCCACGTTATAGCTTGTCTATACGACCAGTGTATAACCTCGGCTTGTCATGGCGATGCCTGCGGGATACTTTCCTAAAATGTTTGTAAGAAGCTGCACGCCTTTTTTTTTTTGCTCTCCTTCTCTTCAGCCACAGCCCTTTGCCCGCCTAAATCAACCCACCACAGACGTCATCAACGTCATGCTAACGCCTCGTTCCACGCCTCCCTCGCTTCCCGTTCTATGCGGAGCTCGGAGGAACGAGCCATGAGCGAGCGAGCTGAATAGCGCCCGTTAGCTCCCTCTCGCCTCACGCCTCCCATCCGCCTAACCGTTTCCTTGCTCCATCACCGAACGAGCACCCCACGCATCCACATTTCGCGAGCCACAATATATTCGATCGTGTATGCACCCCATAGCCAAGGGCTCTAGCGCTAGCTCTGGACCCCATTTCGCAGGTAGCGAGTGAGGTAGCGAGCGCAGAAATTTCCCGACCCTGCCTTAAGCTCGCACATCCTCCACCTCCCTCGTCCATGGGCGCGGGAATTGCTCTACCTCTCGCCCATTATTGATGAGAACCCACTGCCATCCTGACGCTAGGTGTTGTACCCGCAAAATTACCAATAGAAGCCACATTCCTTCCGTCGTATTCCATCGGTGGAACGATGATGCCCTCGGTCCAATATCCGAATAGATCAAGGCCGACTGACGATTGTACCAAAGCTCCCACGTGTGCTATATTAGAAGATCTGCATCTATCGATACAACAACAGTGGCGTTCCGGCCCATGCGCGCAAGACCCTCTCGCATCTCTCTGCCTGCCCATAATATCGCTCTTCTTCGTGTTGAAGATCGTGTTCTCTCTACTCTCTGATTTCCACCTTTTGCTCGCTTGGCTTGACTTGATTTCCTTCACCGTACTAGGCCATTGGTATCATGGAAACGAAGTTGAAGAAAAACAGAGTGCGCATGATGTGCACTATTGTTCTGTGCATACGAACGTGCAACTGTTTTCTTAGCGATCCTCATAACGCCCTATAATGAATGCAGTACATGCGCAAACATCAAAGCCTGAGACTTGAGGTCCATGCGAGAGGTCTGGTCATTGCGGAGATGAATACTGCTGTGCGACCAGTGGCAAGCACTGAACAATCTTACCTTATCGGTGCCAGTAGCCATCAAACACGTAACTAACACCCTCTAACAGTAGTAGAAGCGTCTTCCAGCGGTGCACATCGCAAACGTGCACAGGGATTGGCCCATAGTGGGCAACAGCAGCCATGAATATCGTACTGCGGATGCGAAAGGGCACGGTTAGTTTGGTTGGTGTCTACTCACCGGCAGTACCGCAAGCCATTACAAAGTAGCATGCACTGGACATGCCGATCACCCTCACCACCAAGCATCACGCGTCGTAGAAGTGTGTATGGATGCTCTGCTCACAACTGTGCCACTTGCGCCAAGGTTGGCTTTCATATGCTAACCCCGGCGTGATTACACAGGTCACAGACTTCCGCTTCCGTGACTATGTAAGCTCCGACGCTCCGCCATCAAACGTCTAAAGCATTTTGCCTTTCTTGCTCCCCCCCACCTCACCCTCACACTTTGTTGCTTCCGCGGGTGGTGGGGCCGGGGGAAGGCGGGCCCGCTCCGAGCAGTCGTCGTAATCAACAGACTGAATGAGAGACAGCATCCCAGCGAGACATTCAATCCCGCGCAAACCCGTCAAGATGTCTTGCTCTAGTGCCATTCACAATCTCGACACACGGCGAGTAAGTGTGCCATGGCCCAGAACAGAAAAGAGCACTCCGAACGGTGGTCTGCCCCGGGGGGGCGTCCGTTTAGAGACCATCCACGGGCCTTTAACTATCTGCAGTAGGTATGAACATAACACCCAAACCAGTATCAGAAGGGGCGGGGCGGCCATCAACACCCGGTGCCGCAAGCACCGTAGGTACTCGTCGCCGTCTTGACCGCGGAAATTGCCAGCGTTGGCGAAGGGGGAGGGGGGGGAGCCGGGGATCTGAGGGAGATCGGGGAAGATGTACGTACATACAACAGAACGGTTTTTTTTTTCCTTTCTGCGGAGGGCCGAGACCCATGTTAATTGGATGTACACACATACGAACACCTTCATTTCCGCCCTTCTCTGCCGTGGGGGGGGGGGGGGGGGGGGG